>NW_006200956.1:107961-123235 GCF_000334495.1 Tupaia belangeri chinensis | reverse complement strand
AGGGAGAGACAGAGAGACAGAAAGCGAGAAATCACCCCCCGGGGGGATGGTCATGCCGCAATCCCTTCTTCTCCATTCTCCTCTCGGGATCTTGGGCACTCACGCACACGCGCCCGGTGTGAGTTTAAGCCACCGGGTCCAGGACTCGAACTGCGGTCGACTACATGGGAGTCCAGCAACATAGCCATTACGCTAACTGCTGGTCCGGAGGGAGAGTATCTTTAGGAAATGATGTTTAAGTAAAAACTATGAGAGAAGCTGGCAAAACCAGCAGATGGATAGGGTCACATTAAGTGGATAAAAATGTGCAACGTCTGGAGTGGAAGGAAAGTGGCAGAGGATGGAAAGTGGGGGCGCCCCAGGAAATAGGGGCCGGTCACGAACTGTCTTGCTGAAAAACTTCTCTTTTTCTTTCTGGGAGACATAGTAAAATATGATCTGCCCTCCATAACTCTGGCCAGCACCCCAGTTTTCGTTTCTCGATGGGCTCCTTTCCCTGGACCGAGGCGGACGTGAGACTTAGGTAGAGCCAGTCCCCGGTGAGTCAGTCATACCCACCAAAGCCACTGCTCTATTAGGTCCTGGGAAGAAGGACTTCTTCATTTCTTCTCATTTCAGCCCAGAGAAATAGAAGCACGGACTGGCAAGCCATCGTGCCCACCGTGACATAAGAACGACGGTAGCGAGGAGTCCAGGGAGCAGGCTGGGGAGAAGTCAGTCGAGAAGTCAGTCAGGAGAGTGACCCCACTCACCTTCACTCGTACATTTTATTGGCCCTCATTTCCTGTTTATAGTTATCTTTTTTTTTAATTGTAAAACTATGTTTGCTTAAAAAATAAAAGGTTTTGAGCAGGATGGTAGAATAATAAGATCTAATCTATTACCTGTTTTTATTTTTAATTAAAAGTTAGTTACAGGGCCAGCCAGTGCCAGTGTGGTTCAGGGGACTGGATCCCACAGCTGACTGTGGTTCAAGTCTGAAATCGGTAGCCTGGGAAATACATCAGGCACCTGTGTGCACAGCAAAATCCCGAGAAGAGGAAATGGAGGGGAAGGGATTGCAGTATGACCGTTCCCCATGGGGGGATTGTCTCTCTGTCTCTCTGTATGTGCACATACCCTCTTGGGAGAAGGAGAACCTAGAGGAGCCAGCTAGCTGCAGAGTGATTAGGGTGTCTGGATCCCACATGGTTGACTATGTGGTTCAAGTCCCAGACCCAGCATCTTGAAAACCATTCTGGGCATGTATATGCGTGTGTGTACCCAAATTCTCAAGAGAAAAATGGCGGGAGGGGGATTGTGGTGTGGCCATCCTCCCTAGGCTGTGATTTCTCATTTTCCCTCTCTCTCTGTCTCTCATCCTATAGCAAAAACTAGAAACAAACAAAAACTGGATACAATTAGAAAGTATTTTATAAGAAAAAAAAATGGATTTAGGGGTGATTATTATAATGGGGCGAATAAGATTTCTTGTGCAAATGATCAAGAAGATAATGGTGAGGGTGGAGGAGTATCATCACATGTTAAAGCAGTAAAAATACCCTGGACTTTACAGTCTGCAACCAAGACAAAGATGAACGAAGTGCTAGGCTGCAGGCCCGTGCAGCTCCGTGCGCAGTTATCATCTAATACTTGTGGAATAACAAAGTACATGTGGAACATATCATCAAATTTAAATTGAGTTTAATTTTTTTAGAGAGATTTTTGCTATATGGCATGTGTGCTTACTGGAGAGACAGAAAGACAGAAAGTGAGAAATCACCCCCTGTTGGGAATGGCCATGCCACTATCCCTTCTCCTTCATTCTCCTCTCGGGATCTTGGGCATGCACTCATGGGCACCCAGCATGAAATTTAAGCTGCCGAGTCCAGGGCTTGAACCTTGGTCGACTACGTGGGAGTCCAGTGACATAACCATTATACCATCTGTTGCTCCCCAATTTTTTATTTCTTTCTTCTATGACTTGGACAGACAGAGGGAGAAAGACAGAGAGACATAGAGACAGCACAACCAGCAGAGTGTTAATGCAGCAATCCACCCCCAGCTTCATCCACCCCCAGCTTTAGCCAGGTCTAGCTCATCAGCATGCTCAGCTCGGCGTGCTCAGGGAGGACTCTAGACACGAACCTGGAATCTTCTTACTCCATCAGTCTCATAGAACATCATGTTCACCACTTGCCACTGTCAAGGTCCTGAATGGAATTTTAGATGTATTAAAAATGCCCTTGACATATCTAAATGAAATTGCTGGAGAAAAAACAGATTTACATTGATTTGTTTATTTATTTATTTTGGTTTGGAGAGGTTTTTTGCTATAGGGCATGTGTGCTTGCCAGAGAGACAGAGAGAGACAGAGAGACAGAAGGCGAGAAATCACCCCCCAGGGGGGATGGCCATGCCACAATCCCTTCTCCACCATTCTCCTCTTGGGATCTTGGGCATGCATGCACACGCGCCTGGCGTGAGTTTAAGCCACCAGGTCCGGAACTCGAAGTACAGTCAACTATATGGGAGTCCAATGACATAGCCTGCTGGTCCCTACATATACATTTTGAACTCATGAATTACAAAAAAAGGAACTGAAAGAATAGATTGACAAGAACATAGAGCCCAGTTTTAACTTTGAAGTTTTAGGAACCACAACATTTAAAGATAATTGAGGGAAAATACCTATTAGAACAAAAGAGAAGAATGAGAAAGGGCATATCAATGGTGGGAGATTCTGAAGTTTGGCAGAAGGAGGTGGGGAAACCTTCGGATGTTTCTATTTTGTTCTCAGTGGCAGAGTCAAAGTCCTCTGCTGAAAGTGAAGAGGTGTGCATATTGAAAAGGGATGAATACATTTGCAATAATTATTACAGAGAATGAAAAGAAGAAAGTTTCGGCTGGAGCAACATTTATTTGATGGGAGTTAAGTTTTGCTATTTATAACCTACAGACACTTACACAAGAAAGCAACACCCAATGCTACTCCTACTATAAAATGTACGTGTCCCGTGTAGCGTCCTTCCATTATAGGCAATGTCCTAAATAGGCAAATTTATAGAGAGACAGAAACGTAGCAGTGGATGCTTAGCTTAGCGGCTGGGAATGATATTGGTGGGAGAACAGAGTAAAAACCAATGTATTTTTTTCTTTTTTACGGGGCATGGAAATGTTCTAATTAGATGGCAGTGATGGAACTAGAATTAGAAAATTATTGACGGTAACATGTACAAGGAAGCCACTATGCAGTATATTCTGGATGGGAAATCACATTGTGTATGCTGTGACGATGCTCAGGGAATGAATGTAAATTAATTCACGAATTTTTAAAACTATTTCAGAGAATAAATAAGTAGAAATAGTGCAGTGATGTTCACACACAACTTGAATACAATAAAACCATCAACTTGTACATCTGACATGGATGTTTGGTATATGAACTAAAGCTCAATAAGGCTGTTAAAAATAATTCCCCAGTACAGGACTGTGCACTTAACTACTGATCAATAAATGTTGCAGTATTCAGACAATAACTTTGCAGACAATAGCTCTACAGAACAGGTCACTGTAATCAAAGTTATTTCTAATTATCTTTGAATAACACAATCTCTTATTAATAGCCCTAGTCATGAGAATAAGGTGTCGAATCATTGACAAATGAAAACGAATGGCATCAAAAATGTCATCAATGCTTTTGTAGCTCATTGTCTTTAACCATGTAACAATATCCTGAAATGAAGAAATACAGAAATAAATATGTGTTTGCTGCTGTTGTAAGTCTTATTTTTGGGAGGTGGAGGGCAAAAAAAATAAATAAAATCAAGACAATGATCTTAAACTCAAGAAGACAGCATTCAAAATAGAAAGAAAGGCTATAGATAAAATAATGTTGCTACTTAAGAAGGTGTAACAATAAAAGCATGATATGGTGAATTTGGGGTTCAGAAGGTACTTTGGAGAGCTCAGAGAAGCGAGTGCTGGGTGTTCTCCCCCTGTGCTGTCTCACGGATGTTCCCCGACAACATGGCGGAGGGGGAAAGGGTTTCACCGTCCTTCATTGACAGTTGCGGTGGTCACCAACGGCTGTCCCATTGACTTACTGCCCCCAAAGTTACTTTGCATGTGGAAACGGGTGACACCACGCATGCACAGAGGGGTACGGAAGGTTCTCTGCTCACAGCACGAGGCTCTCAGAGCAAGACGAGGGGCTTTCCGAGCAGGTCGGAAAGGATTTGAGAGATCCAGGAAAGTAGACTCATTTCGGATTTTTATTGCATTGACTGGGCAGAGCTGGGATGAGAATTCCTGCCTGAGTCTGGGCTTTCATGTTTGAGCCTTTGCCAGAGCCAAAGAAGAGAGAAGCTGGGCTTTTTTAATTTGTTTGCTACAGGGCACGTGTGCTTCCTGGAGAGAGACAGAGAGGAATCTCCACCTCCTTCCACTGCGGGGTGCCCAGGCCGCAGTCCCCTGGCCTCCATTCTCCTCTCAGGACTGGGCATGCACGCACACGCCCAGGGTGTCCATCACCTGCTGCTCTGGGACTGAATCGTGCTCTCTGTCAGGTGGGATCCAAGCACCTTCCCCGCCACCTGCTGACCTGACCTAAGCTTCTGTAAAAACCTTTCCAACTGCGGGGTAGAATGGGAAGAAGAAAGATTACGGTGTGATAGCATCACCATTTAATGTCAGAGCAGAGTCGTCCTCGCCCACTGTGGTCCCCGGCAGATTGGCACCACATGGGAGTCCCGAGTTTTATTTCTGGTAAACCTCAAGGCCAGGCATGGTGGCAATCCGTGCTTATAACCCCGGTGACTCAGGGAGGCTGAGGCAGGAAGACTGACTCCAGGTTCCTTGGGGGAGAAAAGGAACTGTCAAAAAAAAAAAAAAAAAAGAAAATTACTAACGGAGCTGGGCAAGATGGCACGATTATATTCTCAGCTGGAAGGCTGATACAGGAGGATTGGGCCTTGCTAAGTCCTTGTAAGTCCACATGGCCAATCATGGTTCGAGTCCTGGACCTGGTGGCTTGAAACTCATGTCGGGCATGTGTGTGTGTGTGTGTGTGTGTGTGTGTGTGTGTGTGTGTGTCCCAAGTCCCAAAAAGAGAATGGAGGAGAAGGGATAGTGGCATGGCCATCCCCTTGGTGAGTGATTTCTCGATCCTGTCAGTTTATGTTTCTCCGCCCTATAGAAAAATGTCTCTCTCTGGAAAAAAATAATAATAATAAGAGTCAGACTCATCATTACAGCTCTCAAATGTAATCACAGCTTCCCCAGTGCTGGCACACTCTCCTTAGGGTGAGAAAGGTGCAGGCCACGGGACCCGGGCTCTGGAAATGGAAGTGATGGCATCGCCTTCAGAGATCTCTGACCGACAGGGAGGCCTGTGAAGAATTTTCAAGGCACCGTTTGAGTAAGCAGGAGTGAGGGGGCTAGTCTTTCTGGTATTTCCTAAGACAAGTATTTTGAACTGGTGTGGAAATTTACTAACGGTCTCTGAATGTTACAAAGCTGGGGGATGTGGAGGGCCTGGTGGATGAAAACAGGGGCTTGTATTAGTTATTATTTTTCATAGCAGATGCAGAGAGATGTAAAGAAAAGACTCAGTAAGTTAGTCCCCATAACTTGATTTAGGAGAAAATGTGTAAAACATAGAATTTTCTTTCTTTTCCTTTTTTTAATTACATTTTTGCCATAGGGCACATTCCTCCTCATCCCAGAGAGAGACAGAGGGAAAGGGAGAAATCATCCCTGCTCCCAGGAGGAACAGCCATGCCACAATCCCTTCTCCTCCATTCTCCTGTCAGGATTTGGAACATGCATGCACACACGCCACAAGTTTTTCAAGCTGCTGGGTCTGGGACTTGACCCGCTCAGTCAGCCATTTGGGATCCAGTGCCTTGACCACCATGCCTCCAACGGGCCCATCGTCAACACTTTCAAACGTTACCTGTGAAAACCTTGATGGCTGTCTGTTACTTTTGTAAGGTTGCAATATAAATTTCAATATTCAGCTCAATGAAAGTTAAGCTAATGTTAAGGAGTTACTCTGGCAAAAATGTGACTTGAAGGAAAGTTTTAAAGATGCATAAACTAAGATGTCTATTTTAACACGATCAGAAATAGCTTGCCTTTCTCTGGATGTTTTCCAAATGCATCTTATTTTGTCATGCCTATCTTTCTCTAAGAATTATGTCTGTCAACAATCTTTTGGGGAATGTGGAAGAAAATACTCATGTCACCTAAAACCTAGGACAAGTCTTTCTATAGAAATAGAAAATTCTATGAGTTTTATCCATTTTCTCCTAAATCAGTTTATATGAACTATATGAGTCTTGTCTTTACATTTATCTGGATCTGCTATAAAAAAAAAACTAAAAAACAATGATATGGCTTCCTCAGCACTCAGGTTCCCCCCTCCCTATTCTAAATATTAATAGGTTCCAAAGTCTTTAGGCATCCACATAAAGTATATATATATATATATATTTGCTTTAGGTTATGTGCACTTGCTTGAGAGACAGAGGCAGAGAGATGGAAAGCAAGAAGTCACCCCCCAAAGGGGATGGGCTGTGGAGCAATCCCTTCTCCTCTATTCTCATCTTGGGATTTGGGGCATGCACTCACACATGCCCAGTGTGAGTTTCAAGCCACCAGGTCCGTGACCTGAACTGTGGGATTCCAGCACTGTAATCGCTACACCACCTGCTACCCCACCACACTGGATATTTGCTAATACTGCTTTATTGATAGTAACTTTCAGGACTGTTGATGATAACCCTGATTCTCAAGGGTTTTCCTCTTTCTTTTTCTGCTAGTGGGACATATACAAGCCTTGGACCTGCAACTGGTGTGTCTCATTAGCCACCACAAAGGAAGCCACCTGAAAGCAGTGGCCTCTACCTCCAGGAGAGAAGAGCCAGAGAACCCACGAGATTAGTGATACGCTCTGATCACACCATACCTGATGCTTACCTTCGCTTCATGGTGCCAGCAAATCTCCTCATTGTTCCAGACAGTCGAAGTGGGGCTCGTGGTGACTCGTGGCCAAAAGTTGTTACCCCTTGTTCAATAATGAAGTGTCGGTGTTATTATGTACTGACTCTTGCTAAAACAGTCAAAGATCCAGTTGGGGAAAAAAAAGAGAAATATTAGAGTGGTTCAGCTTCTTGTAGCCTTCAGTGAAAGGCATAAATTTGCTTTTCAGACAAGATGACAAAAAAGCACAGACAGATCAAAATGCATCCCTCCTAAACAGATGCTGTCTGCCCAGAGTTGCCAATGAACCATACTTGGTGACTGACGGTTCGAGAAACCGGAGACCTACAGGGTTAGAAAGGCTGAGTTCTCACTCTAGACCGAAAGTTACAAATCAGACACGTACACGCTAGAGACAAAGATAAATAAAAAATATGGTATTTTTAATATATTTTAATAATGTGTTACCTCAAAAATAATGAAGTTGTTTAACTATTATTAGTCTGATTATTATATCAGTAATATTTATACTACCAATCTTTTATTTGTATCTTTTAAAATATTATTTAATTTATATATGAATTTTTATAATAAAGTACAACATAATAAAGTCATGATGCATAATTATTTTTAGAATATAAATTAAAGCAAGTAAAGAAACATGGAGGAAATTCAGAAATGTATGTTCTAATATGTATTGCACATAGGACTGCACCTGCTCATGTTTATGTGCTGTGCTTACTTTGTTGAAGTTCTCCTGTTTTCTTTTTAATTTACTGCAGGACACATGCACACACCACAGAGAGAGAAAGAGAGAGAGAAATTGATAAAGCGTCCCCCAGGGGAGATGTCTTTCTCCATTCTCCTCTCAGGTTTTTGGACGTGCACGCACACACACACACACACACACACACACACACACATGCCTGGTGTGTTTTTCAAGCTGTCAGGCCCAGGATTCGAACTGCACAGTCAGTTATGTGGGGATCCAGCTGCCTTAATCACCATACTACCAGCTGCCTCAAAGTTCTCTTGATTTTTAAAACTCATTTTATGAATGTCTTTCCTAATCGTATAAGCACCGTACAGCATATGAAGACAGTACTTAACAAATGACTTAAACATGTTCTTAATAGAGTCCGTTGACTTTAATTCTCCGTTTTATCATGAATTGCCAGAGCGCATGTGCACTTGTCAGAATGAAAGACTGAACGAGAAGAGGCAGACAGCGTGGGTCACACCGCAGCTCCTTCCTCATTTCCTCATTTCTCCATCCTGGTGGATTTGGGCATGCATGCACACACACCTGGCATGGTTTCCAGGCCACCAGGGCTGGCATTCCGGACATGGGATCCGACTCCTTCAAACAGTGGGCTACAGGGCTGGCCTGTAACTACTTCTTGGCAACAACTAGAAGAGTAAAGACAAGCATATTCCCACTTAATTATTACTGTAAATTGGGCTTTTTGGTGGAACTATCCAGTGAACCTCTTTCTCTTCTCAAAGTAGTTTTTGAAGCACACACAAAAACGTTTTTATTTTCTCATACAAAGATTTTAAGTTATTGAATTTATTAAAGTCATGAATGCAAAAACTTAGTTTTCCTTAAGCTTTTTTTTTTTTTTTTAGATTTTTGCTATAGGGAGCGTGCATTTACCAGAGAATGAGAGGGAAAGTGAGAAATCATCCCCTTTGAGGGATGGCTACACCATAGTCCCTTCTCCTCTTGGGATCTGGGGCACACACATATGTATGCCTGGCATGATTCTCAAGGCTCTAGGTCCGGTATTCGAACCGCAGCAGGCCGTGTATGAGTCCAGCACCCTAAAAACCATGCCACCAGCTAGCCCCTTATTTAAGTTTTTTAAGTTCACTTTCCAATTGATGCATTTATACTTTTAATTTTTTTTTGTTTTAGAGAGATTTTTGCTATAGGGCTTGTGCACTCGCCAGAAAGACAGAGAGATACAGAGAGACAGAAAGCAAGAAATCACCCCCCAGGGGGGATGGTCACGCCGCAATCCTTTCCCCCTCATCCTCCTCTCGGGATCTTGGGCACGCACGCACACGCGCCCAGTGTGAGTTTAAGCCACTGGGTCCGGGACTCGAACCACGGTCGACTACATGGGAGTCCAGCAACATAGCTGTTAGGCCAACTACTGGTCCCAATATCACAAATATTTTAAGCAGCAAATAAACGCAGATCATTCCAGAGATATAAGATACATCCTTAAACTTGCTATAAGAGGATTAATGTCAGGAAACCATTTCGAACCTGTTGGGATTGGGGAAGACCATTGGTTGCTGACAGAGTGCCCGTCGGCCTGTGTGGCCTGCTCTTGTCTGACACTGACTGTGCTTCCGGTCCTCATGGCTTGCATTTCCTGGTGCAGGACTGGGACAGGCCATGTGCCACAGATCCAGCATGTCACACGTCTTTGTTCACAAAATAAAAAATGACTTACAATTTTCAACAGTTAGAGAAAGAGGGAAAGGAGAATATACTTTATTTTATTATGTGGGAAATCGTAGAACATTCACCTTCTGACATCCGTAGATGAAGATGGGACAGGTGATGGGAACCAGCAGTTAGCGTAAGGGCTATGTCGCTGGACTCCTACGTAGTCGACCGCGGTTCGCATCCCGGACCCGGTGGCTTAATACTCCCGCCGGGCGCGTGTGCGTGCGTGCCCAAGATCCCGAGAGAATGGAGGAGAAGGGATTGCGGCATGACCATCCCCCCTGGGGGTGATTTCTCGCTTTCTGTCTCTCTGTCTCTCTCTGTCTGTCTGGCGAGCGCACGCGCCCTATAGTAAAAATCTCTCCAAAAAAAAAAAAAGATGGGACAGGTGTTCATGTGTTACCCATTGCTGACTTCACTTAATAAGTCAGAGTCCAGGGAACCAGCAGTTAGCGTAAGGGCTATGTCGCTGGACTCCTACGTAGTCGACCGCGGTTCGCATCCCGGACCCGGTGGCTTAATACTCCCGCCGGGCGCGTGTGCGTGCGTGCCCAAGATCCCGAGAGAATGGAGGAGAAGGGATTGCGGCATGACCATCCCCCCTGGGGGTGATTTCTCGCTTTCTGTCTCTCTGTCTCTCTCTGTCTGTCTGGCGAGCGCACGCGCCCTATAGTAAAAATCTCTCCAAAAAAAAAAAAGAAAGAAAAAAAAATAAATAAGTCAGAGTCCAGCCGCTGGGACACAGACGGAATGGGCTGCCAAGGTGACAATAGTTTCTGTCTAATTTTAAAGAAAGAATGCTGATGGCTGTCCTCCTGGTCAGACTTTCGAGCCTGGGATGAGAACTTGGAATTAGAAACATCCCCCTCATCTTCACCCTCAAGAAACAAGAATACTCAACTCCTTTTCCTTGTCAGTAATCAGGTCAGACTTGCTTTAGAAAATCCATCCTGTGAGTTCCTTCACAGGATTCTTTCCATTTTAAAGTCCAGAAAGAATGCTGATGGCTGTCCTCCTGGTCAGACTTTCGAGCCTGGGATGAGAACTTGGAATTAGAAACATCCCCCTCATCTTCACCCTCAAGAAACAAGAATACTCAACTCCTTTTCCTTGTCAGTAATCAGGTCAGACTTGCTTTAGAAAATCCATCCTGTGAGTTCCTTCACAGGATTCTTTCCATTTTAAAGTCCAGCTTGAATTAAAAAAAAAAAAAAAAAAAAAAAAAAAAAAAAAAAAGATGCAATCTCCGATTGGGCAGTGTTACACTGAGATATTCAATGATGCATCCTGGTCAGTTCTCTTACCCGCCACAGCCCCTCCCTAATGAACGGGACTGATTCCTTTCTTTCCCTTATAAAAAGCTCTTCGGGGGACCTGCAGTTGGTGTAATGGCTGTGTTGCTGGACTCCCATGTAGTTGACCACAGTTCAAGTCCTGGACCCGGTCGATTAAACTCACTCCAGGTGTGTGTGTGCCCAAGATCCCGAGAGGAGAATGGAGGAGAAGGGATTGCGGCATGGCCATCCCCCTGGGGAGTGATTTTTCGCTTTCTGTCTCTCTGTCTCTCTCTGTCTTTCTGGCAAGCGCACATGCCCTATAGCAAAAACCTCTCAAAAAAAAAATTTTTTTTTAAATATAAAAGGTCTTTGGGCCCTTCCACCACTTGAGTACAGGGCCCGGAGGCCGCCCAGGAACCGGCGAGTGGTCGCTCACCAAATCCAGAGCTGGCCTTGACCTTGGGCTTGTCAGCCTCAGGAACGTGAGACATACCTTTCTGCTGTGTATAAACGACCCAGTCTCTGGAGTTTTGTAACATCATCTCAGACGGACTAAGAAAATAGCAGCAGAGCAAAATTAAGGTGTTATTTTGCTGTAGCTAAGGTGAACTATTTCGCAATTACTTAGTAGGAAATTGATCATGAACACACAAACATTAAGCTATGTGGATTATTTTGAATGATTAAAAGATGACTTTGCTTTGCTTTCAACTCAACTGTGTACGACAATTTTCTTCTGAATAAGGAGATTTGAGAAAATAAGAGTGTGGGAAATCTTGGAATAGTGTCAGGCCTGCCTTTCTCTTACTGCATAAAAGATAATGTGCTGTACAAAAAATAAAAAATAAATAGAAAAGTAGACAAGTACAAAACAAATGTTCTTTCTATAAATTGATCACATAATGGTCGAGTCAATTTTATGCATATTTGTACTTTCTCTGTTTATTTTTGAAGTTGGATTCGGTCTGTGTAGTTTGTTAAAATTGTTTGGGAGAATGCTTTTATCTTCAGACTGTTTTCAAACCCGTGAAAGGTGAAAAACAATTGTCTGAAAGACAGTAAGCTTCCCCAGTGAAATGCGAGTTCAAGCTCTCTGGGTGTCCTCCGGGTTTGGTGTGGTATGCGATGGCTTTCCACCTGTGCGTACCAAGTTTAGGTGAAAACGGGCAGCGGAAATATCATATCCCACCAGGGGTTCCCGGGGGCCCCTTTCCCACCTGTTCTCTGTGACGGCCCCTCTGTGAGCAGCGGCCAGGCTGTGTTGGATTCAGAAAGCTCCATTTGTCTTCCTTCCCCTTTCCCGTCAGGAGACAGGGAGAAGCACACGCACAGCACATCCCGGACACGCAGGGGGCGGGCGGCGGCCACCGCAGGTGTCACCGACCACACGTGGGCTTCGTTCGCATATCAACACGGATAACATGGCTGGGGCAGCTCAACCCTCTGTTTCTCTGAGTTCAGCTGAGAAGAGAGGACAAATCTTTCTTCTTAGCGATGTGCTTTGGTGGGTATGGCTGACTCCCCAGGGTGACTTTGTCTAAGGCTCACGTGCACCCAGGTCTAGGGCAGGGAGCCCACGGAGCCTTAGATTCAGAATTGAAAGCTGGGGCGCAGCCCGAGTTATGGAGGGCAGGTCTTGGAGGGCCGAGTGTCAGTAACATCAGATCATATTTTACTGTCTCTCAGAAGAAAGTACACGGTCCATCACTAAGAGTGTGCACGACCAGCCCCGGCCTCCCTGACCGCTGTCACTGTTCGTCCCCCTGCTCAGTGAGCCTTGCCTGTCCCACGGCAGTGGCGGCCCCCGCCGGGGTCTCAGCACTTGCCCTCCCGGAGACTCTTCGTCTTCACCCTTTCTTTCTGGGACGGTGCCATCAGTCGGCTCTTGAGACCTTTTCTCTCGTTCCCTGGAATCCCACTTCTTCTTCCTCCTCCTCCTGCCTTTGCACTATACTTTCAGTCATTTGATTCATCTATTTATTTTCCTTTGTCTATTTTTTATATAGGCAAAATTCACAGTCCCTGTGTGTTTGAGCTCTTCGCCTTTTATAGGACGAATGAGCCTAGAAATGGAACGGATAGCATGAGGCAGCAGAGGTCATCAAATTGCATCGCGTTAGGGATTGGGGTTTTTTTAGTTGTTTTATTTTTAAATAACTATTTATTTATTTATTTATTATTTTTAAAATTTTGCTATAAGGCAGATGTGTTCACCAGAGAGAGAGAGACAGAGACAGAGAGAGAGAGAGAGAGAGAGAGCCGCCAGGCCCAGGACTCAAATCACTAGACATGTGGGAGTCTAGGGCCTTAACTTCCATGCCACCTGCTGACCCTGGTGTTTTTTGTTACATAAGCAGATCTCAGCTGCTTTTATCGTACGCATGCATACACACACACATATATACACACACGTGTACACACACGCATATACATACACACACATGCATACACACACACTCACATATAACGTGTGATGCAATATCTCTGGGTTCCTGCATGCAGTGTGATCTTTCCAGGTTCATACAGGTTGTACAATGCAGTTCCTTATTTTTAGGACGCCATAGCCACCTGCTGTCTGTTAGAGCACACTTTGTTTATCCATTCACATATTCTGGTGGACACAGTGGTTGCCACCCTTGGCTGTTACATACAATGCTGTCATAAACGTCTCTGGACAAGTTTCTATGTGGACATGTTTTTACTTCTCTTGGTATATACCTAAGACTGGAATTGCGGGCATATAGTAATTCTAGATTTAACTTTTGGAGAAACAAAGAGTTTTGAACAGAGTCTGCACTGTTTAACATTCCAAGCAACAATGTATAAGGGTTCTATTTTCCCATGTACTCGCCAAAACTTACGAGTTTCCATTTTCTTGCTTAAAAACATGCGACTGAGTATGAAGTTCTGTCTCATTGTGGTTCCGATTTGCGTTTCCTCAATGAACAATAGCACCCAGTATCTTTTCCTGTACCTGTCGGCCAGATCCAAGCGCTTAGCCAAGGGCTTTACCAATTTTTCTCTTTATTTGTTCCTAGGATTTATTTTTTTGTTGTTGTTGTTTGTTTGTTTGTTTTTTTCTATTTCTTCCAGAGAGAATAAGAGAACAGATACCCCCCAAGACAGCACTCCTGCCTCAGCACGCTCGGACCATGGTACAGAGCCAAGATATGACAACATGAACCGCGAGGTGCGGGGACACGAACTTGGGACCTTCCCATATGGGCCCAGCATCACAGAACAGTTACCACCATGCCACTGACTGGTCATTTTTATGTTAGAATATGTTTTTTTTGTTATTGAACTTTAAGAGTTCTTTATTTAATTCTTATCAGATCCATGATTTGTAAATATTATCTCTCATTCTATAGGTTGTCCTTTAACATTCTTTTTTTTTTTTTTTTTTTGAGAGGTTTTTGCTATAGGGCACGTGCGCTCGCCAGACAGACAGAGAGAGACATAGAGACAGAAAGCGAGAAATCACCCCCCAGGGGGAATGGTCACGCCACAATCCCTTCTCCTCCATTCTCCTCTTGGGATCTTGGGCATGCACGCACACGCGCCCAGCATGAGTGTTAAGCCACCGGGTCTGGGACTTGAACTGCAGTCGACTACGTGGGAGTCCAGCGACATAGCCATTACACTAACTGCTGGTTCACCAACATTCTTGATAATGTCCTTTTTCAGATTTACTTTATTCATGATAGAGAGCACATGTGCGTGCACTAGAGGAAGAGAGGGAAGCTCCTTGACAAGTTGCACCATGCTGCAGTCGCCTACCTGGCCTCCACGTTCTCCGGGTCTTGGGCACACATCAGAATGTCAGCAAGTTTCAGGCTGGCCCAGGACTTGAACGTGCAGTTGTCTGTGGCCTCTAGCAGCATGTATTTCCCCCCTTTGTTTAAATTTAAATTTATTTATTTACATTCATTCACTATACATCATTACAGCATACAAAATGAGATTTCTCATCCAGAATGCACTGTATATTGGCTCAGTCAAGCACATCAACATATGTGTTATCATCAACAAATAATTTTCCAATTCTTGTTTCCTGTATATTTTGCTTTTTTTTCCCATCCTTGATTCCCTATCTCTCACCCTCTGGCATCTCCCACCCTCCTCCCACACTGTCTCTGGTATCTATGGTTGCTTTCTATGCCTTTCCTCCCACACACATTTTATTGATTCATTAAAGATCTTAATTAATCTAAATACTTCCAATAGCAAGCGCAGCTGATATACACATATCCATGAACATAACTCTGACTTTAGGCATAAATCTCAGTGAGTAGAATGAACATACTATAAAGTACCACCTAGCTGGGGCTGGATAGTTTACTGTAGTCATCAAATAGGTATTTTAATTGCATATTTTTAATTTCAAGAAAAACAGTTTTTGTGTTTTTATTTTCTAAAACATTTTTTAAAATTAATCAATTTGCATTCATTCCCTAAGCATTGTAACAACATACAAAATGTGATTTCCCATCCAGAATATACTGCACAGTGGCTTAATCATACATGTTATTGTCAATAATTTTCCATTTCTAGTTTCATATATATATATATA
>NW_006200956.1:103561-107087 GCF_000334495.1 Tupaia belangeri chinensis | reverse complement strand
ACTTGCCGTTTTTCTCTTGCCAGTCTTAGTATCTTGTCTTTGTGGTTTTGGTCAATCTGACTATAATGAGTCTTGGAGAAGATCTTGGGTTGATTCTATTTGGGGTCCTTTGTATTTCTTGGGACTGAATCTTTGAGTGCCTCTCTATGTTTGGAAAATTTTCTTGCAAGATTTCATGGAATAGATTATCAATGCCCTTATGAGTCTCTTTGCCTTCTGGGATACCTGTTACCTGGATGTTTGGACGATTGATGGTATCTCGTATTTCTCATATATTATTCTCATTTGGGGGGTAATTTTCTCATTCTTCATGGTAGATTTTACTAGGCCAGCAATTTTCTCTTCTATGTCTGAAATTCCATTTTCTGTATGATCTAGTCTGCTTTTAATACTTTCAAGGGAGATTTTGACTTCCTGTATTATAGCCGTCATCTCTAACAGATCCATTTGATTCTTTTTTAAAAAGTGTGTAATTCCTCTTTTAAATCTTGCAAAAATTTCCTCACCTCCTGGAATTCATCAGCTCCTTTCTCTTTTCTCTTCTGTAGTTTCATTGTCTCTCTTCTCTTTCATCTCTCTTAGCTTTGTTATTATGAATATTCTGAATTCTTTATCAGACATTTCCATGATTTCCATTGAACTGTCTGTGGATGAAGAGGAGCTATTCTTTTCCCTTGGAGGAGAGGTATTTTCCTGCTTTCCCATATTTATAGTGGCCCTGCGATGATTTCCAGTCATCTGATGGATGGTGTGTTTCTTTCTAAACTTAAAGTTCAATCTGAGTGTTCAGGAGCTTGCAGAAAGAGGTAATCTGGAATCTCTTTGCCATTCCATTTTGATCCCACTCTAATTTGTGGTCCAGAGGCTGAATTATCAGTAGAAAATTTTTACTTCTCTTTTTTCCCTGAAATCACTAGTTCTCAGGAGCCATGAATGTGTCTTCTTCTGAAGGCCTGCCCCTTGACTCTCAGCAGCTTACTTCTGTTTTGCCATCAACTGAATTACCAAGCTGGGCTGATAAAGTCCTTTGACTCACAAAAGTCTTGTTTTTTCTTTTCTCTCTTGTTTTTTCTTTTCTTTTCTCTTCTTTTTCTTTTCTTTCTCTTTTTTTCTTCTTTCTTTTTCTTTTTCTTTTTTTTTTTTTGGTGAGATTTTTGCTGCAGGGTGTGTACACTCACTGGAGAGACAGAGACAGAAAGTGAGAAATCATCTCCCCCCTCCTCCCCGAGAGGAATGGCTACACTGCAATACCTTCTCCTCATTCTCTTCTTGGGATTTTGGGCATGCTCACACATGCGACCTACATGAGTTTCAAGCCACTAGGTCTTGGACTCAAACCACAATCGACCATGTGAGAGTCCAGCACCTTAACCACTACTCCACCTGCTGGCTGCCAAGTCTTTCATTTTTATGAAGTTTGATTTATCTATAATTTCTTTTGTGGCTCATGCTTTTTGTGTCAAAACTAAGAATCCATTGTCAAATCTGATACCATGATTTTTGTCTCTCTGTTTTCATATAAAATGTTACAGTTTTTGCTTCTCTACTTAGACTATCCATCATTATCAGTAAATTTTATGTGTAGAGTGAGACGGAGGATCTCTGAAGGTTGACTGTATGTAACAGTTGGCGGAGCTCTCGTGAGCAGCTGTTGGGTCAAGCACTGATCTAAGCACTGTCATGGAGGTCTGTGTTCGATGTGGTTAACATTTACAGTCTGTGGACTTCCAGAGAAGCATATCGCCCTTCAGCATAGGGGTGGGCCTCGATCAATATAAGTGTTTGAACCAGAAACGAGATTTCTTGTAGACAAAGGAGGAATTCTGCCTCCAGATTGCAACACAGACTTAGTTTCCAGTCTGCTGCTGCCCGTTGGATGCAGTGGCTTGCGGACTTACCTGAATTTCCAGTTTCCCAACCGGCCTTACAAATTTCAGACTGCTCAGCTCCTATGGTGTGGTTTTTCCATATGATTATTCACCATGATGTTCAGTAAACCTTTGGCTCTTCCCCAGCTACAGCAGTTAAAGGTGTTGCTCTCAAGTCATCCTGGTTGGATTCAAATCCAGTATCTTTCATTTACTAGACCTTGGACAAAATATTCACAACTTCTCTTTGTCTGGGTTGTAGCAATATAAAATGAGCATTTCCATAAATGTGTTGTTATGAGCATTTAAAGTAGTATTTTTAAATGCCTTATATACCTGCTACATAGTAAGTGGCATGTAAGTTTTAAATAAAGAGGTTCCATGTTCTTAGCCAGAACAAAAAGAATACCAGTTTCTGGAATAAATGATAGCCAATTGTTCATACAATTTATTTATTAAAATATGTTAGTTCATTTTGTTATTGGTACACATGAAAGATATATAAACATACAGAAGAAGTAGCATAAATAAAATTTTGTTTAAATAAATAAATATTTAGGTTTTGGGGGAAAATAGGCACATACACAGATGCATATATATGCCCACATACATACACACATATGGATGGAATATACATACATATATAGATACACACCCATATGGACACAACATACATACATTCCTAGAACAGTGCTTTAACACAGCAGTTGTGGGCACACCCGCCTGTGTAGATTACTATGCACTAATGCAGCAAAATTTAGAAGTGATGTTATCTTTGTATCATGTACTTATGGGTGATATTTAATATATATTTACATTTTGCCTTTTTCAAATGCTTCACAAGCTGCATACACTGAGTTTAAAATCAATAACAATAAGAGAGCGTATTCATAACTAGAGTTTTGCAAAGTCTCCGTGAGATACGGTAATGGAGTTTTGCATGACTTTATTTAATCTTCCAAAATAACTGCTGCTTCATATTCCTTAAAGTAAAAATGATAAAGCTGGCTGTTTAAACTTTATGTACCCCAATCCTCATTATTTTAGAGGTTGTGTTGTGATGCTACACTAACCATGTTAATTTAAAAACATGAAATGCGCATTCTTAACCATTCTGTTGAAAACTTCATGAAATGGCTACTTGTGAATATCCAAGCACTTGGCTACTTTGTATCAACTCTGTGGAATGTTTGTAGAAACCAAACTTTGACATAGAGAAGTAGAAACGGGATGGTCCCAGTGATGCTGTCCTTTGACCTCTTTGCTATCATAAATCCGTAGGCTTTAATAAAGGGCATGATGCTCCTTCTAGAACAAGAAGACTAAATGTTGACAATAGAAAGGAAAATAGAGTGGCCAATAGTTATCTCTGATAAAATGATTTTACTGGAAGATGTGATTGAGCAAAATGTATTATTGAAAGAAAAAAAATTTTAAAGTCAAATTCGATGTAAATTTATTTAGTGAGTCATATAATTAGGAACGCATACTAGAGAAACTAAAATTACTTTTCAAATATCTTTGGCAGAATTACAAACTTGATACTTAATATTGTTCACTTCAACATCATTCTTTGCTTTTCTGTGCCCTATTGGGGTTTCATTTTTATATAATCTCTTTTCTCTCCCACTAACTCTGCTCTCTGTGTTCATAATATT
>NW_006200956.1:102701-103527 GCF_000334495.1 Tupaia belangeri chinensis | reverse complement strand
ATTATTTCTGAACTAAGAAAATGAGTAAATAATTCATCTTTGCATCAAAAAGTAGCATGATTTTTAAGAATATTTTTTCAATATTCAACTAACAGAAGTGTTTATTTCAAATGTGAACAAAATGTTACTGGAGATCACTTATCTAGGTTTCTTGTCTCATTTCAATACATTCCAATATAAAAGAACTCTATGCAGTAAGTGAATCAACTATGCCAGGGCAATAGTTAATTGTTCTCAAAGTAGATGTAGAAAGACTATCTTTGTCACGGTAACTGAGTCAGCAGAGTGCCAACAGCCTCCCTTATTCTAATGGGGCTTGGAGGAGAGATCTGACAGCCACTTAGATCTGCCAAAACTGGATGAAGATGGCAACAGGGTTTGCTGAAGACAAACAAATAAGAAACGCTACCATATTGAGTCTAGCAGCCTGACAAAAGTAGTTAACACTATAAATACTATAAAGGCCAGATAACCTTCAAAAGAAAAAAAAAAAAGACAGAACTTATTTTATAACTGATTTTGTAACAAAGAAATGATCCCAGTGCTAGGAATACCAAGGGAACCGAATCTGTCATGGTGAATGTGTAGACTGGCACCGTGCAGCATGGGGGCAGGACAGCAGAAATGAGATTTATAGGCCAGGCCCTGCAACATCAAGTCCATGGAGACAGGCTGTGTGTGAACTAGTTTCCGTGGGCCGCCATAGCCGAACCTGAGAGGCTGAGGGACTGAAACGACAGTTTTTCTCGGGGTTTGTAGGTTAGAAGTCCAAGATCAACGTGGCTTTGGCTTAGTTTCTGGTGAAGCCTCTATGAAAGGACTAAGG
>NW_006200956.1:101293-102670 GCF_000334495.1 Tupaia belangeri chinensis | reverse complement strand
AGCAGGACCTGCTATAGCCCGGTGAGGCAGTGTGTCCAGGCCCGTCGGGTAGAGATGGGAACCTTGGGATGGACTTTTGCAGGCTCAACTGCAAACACAGGATGGGGATGTATTTGCCAAGGAGCAAGGTGGGGTCAGCGGGTGGAAGTGTAGTTAACAGTAACATTAACAGACAAGCCTAGGAGGACATCCGAGAGCCGGGCTAAAGGTTAGTCAGGAGAATTCCCTGTCGCCTCTCTTCCTGACTTTACAAGGCTGCCTCTCTGTGTCCTCATACGGCCTTTTGCCTGTGCACACAGACAGAATGAGAGAGAACGAAATATCTAGAAAGATCTGGGGCCATTTCCCTTTTTATAAGGACCGCTAACTGGGCCATGAGGGTCCCACTCTTACGACCTCATTTTACCTTCATTTCCTCTTCTAAATATCCTATTTTCAAATGCAGTTTCTACAGAGATTGGAGCCTCAAAATATGAATTTGGGAGGAGATATAGTTGGAGCCATAAAAATTTGATAAGAATCGAAATAGAAACTTGTGTGTAGATCAGCCTCTCAAAATGTGTCACGCGCAGAGACAGAACAAGATTAAAATATTGAGTTCACAGCCTAGTAAGAAGGCAAGGAGGGGAATGTATGTGGGCTAAAAATATTCCTCAGAGAAATCAAAATCAGAAGCATGAATGCATCGTAGGTTAAACATTGCACCCCCAAATTTAGCATGAGTCTCGTTCCAGAAAGATGAGACTCAATGGAAATATAATTAAAACATTCCAGAAAAACACTTCTAACTACAATATTATTTATCCGAGCACTCTGGCCTATATTTAGTAAGAATCCCTTTGGGTCAGTTCAGCCAGAATGCCCAGGAAGTACGTTTCCTCCCCTGACCTTCACCTTGGGGGGAGGAGGAGCAACCACGTTGAGTGACAGCATGAGGAAGGCACAACCACGTTGAGTGACAGCATGAGGAAGGTACATACTGCTAGAACTCCGTGAAAGCAGAGAGATCTGGGACAGGGGTCACCAAGCTAACCACGTCACTGTTCATCCCGATGAAGGGCTGGTACCAGCCTTCACTTCTGCCAAGATCAGTTAGAAAGTGGTGGGGTTTATGACAGCCGTTTTGACACATGACTGACAGGTGGTGTGGGCTTTTGTCCTGAGAAGGGCACGCTCGGGGCCAGTCTGAAATCGTCCTGCTTTCTCTAGGGAGGCACTGCACAGATCGTGGACCAGAGAGGGGTCCCCACACGCCGGGAGTGGGCGTGGGGAGGTACAAGAGTCTCAGAGCGAGCTGTTCTCGGCAGCCTCCACGCAGGGACTGCCTGGAGAAAGTCTGACAAGGCCCAGCTCCTCGGGAGGGCCGAGGTCTATTCC
>NW_006200956.1:73658-100881 GCF_000334495.1 Tupaia belangeri chinensis | reverse complement strand
CCTGCTGGAGCCTGAGGAGTGCCTGGAGCAAAGGCTTCAGAAGTCTGTAATTGGCGCTCCCAGCAGCGGAGACGGGGGATTCTTCAACAGGAAACTGAGGAAGAGGGAGGATTGCAAATGTTTACTCCCCCCCAAGAACTCACAGCACTGGGCAGGAGAACAGCACGGTTTCCGCTCGGCCTTTGTGTTCCCGTATCATGTTTCAGTAACGTGCTGCAGGGAGGGGGCTAGGGCAACAGTCCGTGGCCACTCAGGGTGTTTTCATTTCATGCCAGCTGGCCAGCGAATCCTTTTAGTTAAAAGTGTCAGAACCAGCAGTTGGCGTAATGGCTATGTCACTGGACTCCCAAGGAGTCGACCGCGGTTCGAGTCCCGGACCCGGTGGCTTCAACTCACGTTGGGCATGTGTGCGTGCGTGCCCAAGATCCTGAGAGGAGAATGGAGGAGAAGGGATTGCGGTGTGGCCATCCCTCCTAGGGGGTGATTTCTCATCTTCTGTCTCTCTGTCTTTCTGGTGAGTACATGAGCCCTATAGCAAAAACCTCTCCAAAAAGCGTCCTTGAGCACTGACCTCAGACAGGTGTGCGGGGACATAACAGGCTTAACACACGTATCTCTCTGAGGCCAGTTTTTATCCGCATTTCCTCTTTCTCAGACAGCCTTTTATTCTCGTGTCAGGACTTAAACAGGTTAACATTTTTAGCACGACTCTAATGAGGTTTCTGTGACTACCATCTTGCCACAGCCCAGAATATGCAAGTTGGTTTGCAGGCCAGGAAGCTCTCGCCCATGCCCCTAGGGCACCTTCTAAGCTCCCTACAAATCCTAAAATCGTGGCAAGCGGAGCTAGGAGCTAGTATTCCTGTCCGCGTGGCTCCCCAGGCCGGATTAAGCACAGCCGCCTTCGCACTCCCATCTCCTGCCTTTTGTATTTCGGGGCCAGTTGAATCTGTGGGGGCCTCAGCTGTGCACGAGCGGAGAGGACTGGATTGAGGCCAAGGAAAGCTGGCGCCCTGTTCTGAGAGAGTCTCGGGACCCACGGAGCGAGGGATGCCTGAATCACAGCCCACCTCTTGGAAAAGAGAGTTCTGAACAACCAAGAAATAAATAGCAACCTCAGAAGGTGATATTTTATTCGTGTGACTTAATTAACACCAAAGTCAATGCTACTTGATAGCCCCCACGAAAAAAGCCTGAGAACCAGACCCTGAATATCAAGCTGATTCACAAGCAATTTAAGTTACCGGAGACACACTTTAATGCTTTTTAATAAAAGATAGCAAAACCAAGACATGAAACAATGTAGTATTTTAAAATTCAATAAAAATGAGCAGAAGCACGAAGCAGGCAGAAAACACCATCAGGGGAAAGAAAAACTCATGTAACAGAATGACACCTAAAGATCCCAGTGCTGATAGTGAGGTAGCAAACGTGGATCTTAGAACAGCCACTCCAGGGGCCAGACAGTGGGGCCTCAGTCAACGTGAGGCTCTGCTGGGCAGCCCCGCATGGAAAGGCTCCCAGGTCAGTCCTGGCATCTCCCTGAGAACGTGGGTGGATTGTGATGTCAAGACACTGCTAGGGTTCCTCTCTACCTCTATCTTTCTCACCCATGTAAAGAATAAGTAAATAAAAACTGAGGGACCAGCAGTTAGCGTAATGGCTATGTCACTGAACTCCCATGTAGCCGACCGCTGTTTGAGTCCCGGACCCGGTGGCTTAAACTCACACCGGGCGTGTGTGCGTGCGTGCCCAAGATCCTGAGAGGAGAATGGAGGAGAAGGGATTGCGGCGTGGCCATCCCCCCAGGGGTGATTTCTCGCTTTCTCTTTCTGTCTCTCTCTCTCTGTCTTTCTGGCGAGCTCACACGCCCTATAGCAAAAATCTCTCCAAAAAAAAAGAAAAAAACTTTAAGAAACCCTAAGCTATTATAAATATACCTAAGTATTAATTTATAAATGAATGTACTAAGGAGAAAGAAATAAGAAATAAAGATAGATAAAAGAATAAATTAGCATTTTTAGAGATAAAAAATAATATAAAGATTTTGGGAACCAGCAGTTAGCGTAATGGCTATGTCGCTGGACTCCCACGTAGTCGACCATGGTTTGCGTCCCAGACCCGGTGGCTTAGAACTCACACCGGGCACGTGTGCATGCGTGCCCAAGATCCTGAGAGGAGAATAGAGGAGAAAGGATTGTGGCGTGACCATCCCCCCTGGGGGGTGATTTCTCGCTTTCTGTCTCTCTGTCTCTCTCTGTCTGGCGAGTGCACGCGCCCTACAGCAAAAACCTCTCCAAAAAAAAAAATAAATAATATAAAGATTTTAAAATGTATTGAATATATTGAACACGGAGGAAGAAAAATGTAAATAAACACAAAGACACAGCAATATGAATTATCCAATTAGAATATGGGCGAATATCTCTCAAGCTCACAGACAGACAAAAATATTGTAGAAATTTTAAAATGAAATAGAGAAAACTATAAAATGTGTAATAAATGGTGACACAGTGAGGTATCTATAATTCAAACTTAGTATTAAATCACTAGCACGACCACAATGCTGTTTACCACGTGAAAAGACCAAGGAAAGAAGAAAATCTGGCAGAATGCAACATTTACTTGTAATAAAACTTCTCACAAGTTATGAATAGAATAAAACATTCTCAACCTGACAAAAGGCAAGTATGAAAAATCAACAATGTCACACTTACTGTTTAAATCTAAAGATAG
Source organism: Tupaia belangeri chinensis (assembly GCF_000334495.1). Classification (NCBI taxonomy): domain Eukaryota; kingdom Metazoa; phylum Chordata; class Mammalia; order Scandentia; family Tupaiidae; genus Tupaia; species Tupaia belangeri. Next base: position 98,145 of record NW_006200956.1, on the reverse strand, counting down.
ATGATGTCTTTTTAAAACTCCAAGTCGAGGGTGTGTCATTGCAACACTCTTAGGTAACGTAAGTTCTAGCCAGTGCACAAGTAAAGAAGAAGGAATTATGGTCATATTGATTTAAAAGGGAGAAAGAGCATATCTTTATTTTTCAGATGATAGGATTGTCCATAAGAAGTCTAAAGAAAAGTAGGGAACCAACAGTTAGCGTAATGGCTATGTTGCTGGACTCCCACGTAGTCGACCGCAGTTTGCGTCCCGGACCCGGTAGCTTAAAACTCACACCGGGTGCGTGTGCGTGTGTGCCCAAGATCCCGAGAGGAGAATGGAGGAGAAGGGATTGCGCCGTGGCCATCCCCCCTGGGGGGTGATTTCTTGCTTTCTGTCTCTCTATCTCTCTCTGTCTGGCGAGCGCACATGCCCTATAGCAAAATCGTCTCCAAAAAAAAAGAAGTCTAAAGAAAAGTAGATAGAAATATTGTATAGACTTAACAAGGCACATGACACAAAAAAAGCTATATACAAAAATCTGGATGTCAAATTTAATTGCATTTCAATTTATTATTAATAATCAGTTGAGAAATTAAAATTTTTAAATACTTTAAAAATAGTTTTCAGAGGGATCATGCTCTTGATAGAGAGAAACAGAGAGACAGTGGGAAAATGAGAAAGTGCTCCTCCCATGGAGAACGGCCGTGGAGCAATGCCTTCTCTTCCATTTCTCCTTCCCTTCAGACTCTTGGTTATTCACAAACAGGCACCTGGTGTGTTTCTCAAGTCACTGGTTCCAGGACTTGAACCATGTGGTCAGCCATGTGGAATCCAGCCTCCTTAACCACCTTGCTGGGGCTGACCCAAAATAGTTTTAAAATAGCTTCTAAAAGTATTAAATACTTAGGGATAAATTTAACAAAACGTATATGAAGCATGCACACTAAAAACTGGGGGGTGATTTCTCGCTTTCTGTCTCTCTGTCTCTCTCTGTCTGGCGAGTGCACATGCCCTACAGCAAAAACCTCTCCAAAAAAAAAAATAAATAATATAAAGATTTTAAAATGTATTGAATATATTGAACACGGAGGAAGAAAAATGTAAATAAACACAAAGACACAGCAATATGAATTATCCAATTAGAATATGGGCGAATATCTCTCAAGCTCACAGACAGACAAAAATATTGTAGAAATTTTAAAATGAAATAGAGAAAACTATAAAATGTGTAATAAATGGTGACACAGTGAGGTATCTATAATTCAAACTTAGTATTAAATCACTAGCACGACCACAATGCTGTTTACCACGTGAAAAGACCAAGGAAAGAAGAAAATCTGGCAGAATGCAACATTTACTTGTAATAAAACTTCTCACAAGTTATGAATAGAATAAAACATTCTCAACCTGACAAAAGGCAAGTATGAAAAATCAACAATGTCACACTTACTGTTTAAATCTAAAGATAGATGATGTCTTTTTAAAACTCCAAGTCGAGGGTGTGTCATTGCAACACTCTTAGGTAACGTAAGTTCTAGCCAGTGCACAAGTAAAGAAGAAGGAATTATGGTCATATTGATTTAAAAGGGAGAAAGAGCATATCTTTATTTTTCAGATGATAGGATTGTCCATAAGAAGTCTAAAGAAAAGTAGGGAACCAACAGTTAGCGTAATGGCTATGTTGCTGGACTCCCACGTAGTCGACCGCAGTTTGCGTCCCGGACCCGGTAGCTTAAAACTCACACCGGGTGCGTGTGCGTGTGTGCCCAAGATCCCGAGAGGAGAATGGAGGAGAAGGGATTGCGCCGTGGCCATCCCCCCTGGGGGGTGATTTCTTGCTTTCTGTCTCTCTATCTCTCTCTGTCTGGCGAGCGCACATGCCCTATAGCAAAATCGTCTCCAAAAAAAGAGAAGTCTAAAGAAAAGTAGATAGAAATATTGTATAGACTTAACAAGGCACATGACACAAAAAAAGCTATATACAAAAATCTGGATGTCAAATTTAATTGCATTTCAATTTATTATTAATAATCAGTTGAGAAATTAAAATTTTTAAATACTTTAAAAATAGTTTTCAGAGGGATCATGCTCTTGATAGAGAGAAACAGAGAGACAGTGGGAAAATGAGAAAGTGCTCCTCCCATGGAGAACGGCCGTGGAGCAATGCCTTCTCTTCCATTTCTCCTTCCCTTCAGACTCTTGGTTATTCACAAACAGGCACCTGGTGTGTTTCTCAAGTCACTGGTTCCAGGACTTGAACCATGTGGTCAGCCATGTGGAATCCAGCCTCCTTAACCACCTTGCTGGGGCTGACCCAAAATAGTTTTAAAATAGCTTCTAAAAGTATTAAATACTTAGGGATAAATTTAACAAAACGTATATGAAGCATGCACACTAAAAACTAAAAAAACGTTACTGAGAAAAAGTAAAGAAGAATTGAATGAAGAAGAAATTTGAAAAGAAGACATATATCACGTCCGTAAGTTGGAAGTCTTAATACTGTATAAAAAAATGGATCTACAGATTTGAAACAACTTAAAATCATTGTCCAAAAGGTATTTTAGATAGAAACTGACCAGGTAATTCCAAAATTTATATAGAAATTCAAAGAATATAGACTTACTAAAATAATTTGGAAAGAAAAGATTGGGTCACATATCACTTAATTTCAAAACTTAACAAAATGCTGCAGTAATCAAGAGAATATGAAATTGACACAAAGATTGACATGTTGACATAGAATAGAGAATCCAAAATTAATCTCAAACACAAATGGTTCATTGAGTTTTGACAAAATTATCAAGGTAATTCAATTGGGAGAAAATAGTCTCTCAAAAGTGTATGCTGAGGACCAGCAGGTGGTATAGTGATTAAGACACTAGATTCCCACATGGCCAACTAGGGTTCAAATCCTGAACCTGGCAGCTTGAAAAATCACACTAGGGACAAGTGTGTGTGTGTGTGTGCCCAAAATCCTGAGAGAAGGGAAGAGAAAGAACTGTAGCATGGTTATCCCATCTGAGGGGGTGATTTCTCACTTTCCCTCTCTCTGTCTCTATTTCTCTCTGGCATGTGCACATGCCCTACGGCAAAATGATCTTAAAAATTTTTCTATATATAATTTTCTATATATATATATATATATAACTAGTATTCATATAGAAAAAAAATGTAACTCAATTCTTAATTATCCCATACATAGCAACATACAAAACATTTTATACAAAAAATATAATAGGATATGCAAAATACGGTCATTGACTGTTCAATGAAAACATTAGAGAAATCTTTATGACCTTGCAGGAGGCAAAGATTACTGGCATAGGACATAAAAGTCATTAATCATACAATGATAAGACTGACGTTAGCAATGTTAAAATCTTTGCTTTTTGTATGAGAGCAGTGAATAAATGCACACATACATGAAGATGATCAGATGACTCATTTTTTTTAAAAAAAGAGGAACATTGTTAAGAACATATAAACATTAAGAATATGAAGATATGTAAGAATATAGATTCAAAATATAAAAACTGCCAAAAAAGTAAGAGAGATTAAGAAAAATAGCAGTGGTTAGTTATTACAGTTCTGTTGCAAAATCAGTCAGAGCTGTTCACCTCAGTCTTGGGGGGAATTCACTTACTGACTTCTAATTCGTTCACAAACCCTACCTCCACCCATAAAAAAACCATTACATTCACTGGGATTTCCAGGTTCCCTTTCAGAATGCTCACACTTGCAAATAGCAGAAAACTTAGACTGCCTCTAAAGTTAGAAGAGGGCATTGGCTTCTCCCATGAGCAGAAGGCTGAGGGTGAGATGAGCAGGGCTGGTGTGGAAGCACTCCACATCACTTTGCCGTTGTTAGCTCTGCTCTTCTGTCAGCTCTTCACTCATAAGGGGCAAAATAACTGCTGACATGTTTCAGATCTACATTTGCAGCGATGGCTAATTCTGTGTCTACTCTGCTGGTCTCTGGAATGGCCAAACAGCTGGGAAAACATAATTTCCTAGGTGTATCTGTTGAGGGTGTTTCCAGGGGACTTTAGAATTTGAACCACCAGATGGAGTAAAGAAGACTGCACTCTCCAGTGGGGGTTGCATCATCCCAGATAGAACACAAAGACTGAAGAAGGGGAACGCCCTCTCTCTACTTGATCCTGGACATCCATCTTGCCTTCAGACATTAATTTCCCTGCTTCCCTTTGGTCTAAGACTAAATTACACCCCGAGGTTTCTTGGTTCTGTAGCTTCCAGACTGCAGATTGTTGGGATTCTCAATCACCTGAACTAGTTCTTGTAATAAATCTCCCCATGAACCTAAATCTAAATTTGTATCTGAATTGGAATCTTTGTCTAAATCTGTATCAGCATTTATGTCTCTGTCTATATCTGCTTTTATATCTAATCATATCTATATCTTCTAGTGGTTCATCTTCTCTGGAAAACTCTGAATAATATAGTGGCCAAACAAACCATCAAGCGAGAGAGAATCACTCTTTTTCTAAGTTCATAGATCACATATTTAATGTAATGCAACAATCCTTTCCTGGCTGATGAAAGACAGTGAAACAAGGATTTATCACCTCTCCCTACACTACAAATATAAATCATTTTAGCTAGATTATGCAGAATGAAAAAAAAAATACGGATGCTCACCACAGTCAAATGTTTCAGTAGTCAAATGCCATATGTGTATTTTTTAATCGCTGGTACAATTTAAAAATTTTCAGTCCAGGGAAAATATATTTATACTGTCCCCCAAATGTAGCCCCAACATAGAGAACAACTAAGCTTTCAACCAGTTAGTGCGTTCAGCATCAAAGCTAGGATGCCTTCGTGGTTACAGTAGTGTCCCAGAATCTGATGACTGTGACCAAAGTTATCTATCTCACAAACACCGAATGATTAATGATGGGGGAGAGAAGATAGTAACTTGAATGAAGTGAGTACCTTCTGGTGAACGGTAACACCATCCGTTCGCTCTCTGCTCTTCCGCACTGCCTGCTCTGGTCTCTCTTGGGTAACAGTAATTCCTCCTGGTCATGATCTGAGAGCCTCTGCAGACAATATGGCAATGCTTTTCTGCTTTCTAGGAAGACAGCCATTTGCCAGTGCTCTTTGGGGCTAGGGTGACAATAAAATTTATCATCCAAACTAGGGATTTTGTGGGAATGAAAGGAGAGCTGTTAAAATGTCTTTGGAAAAAAGAGCAGTAAATGTAAGGGTCTCTAGCTAGTCACTATATATATAATCCTGTTTGTGGTCCCGATAAATTCTGAGAAAATCTTTCTTTATTTCTGAAACCAGGTAAGATGATTAAGGAAGGTTTCATTTGATTCTTTCATTTCTGAATTTCCTTCCATTTAGTGTGATTTTCCTTCATTATTACCCTTTCAGGTGCTTCAGTTTTTCTGGAATTATCTAAATTCCTTCTGAATTCTTATATTAAACTTTTCTTGTTGAGTATTTTCTGTTTTCTTCATTGTTATCTAGAATGCAGATATCTTTATTTACCATTTTAAAAGGTATTTCTAACCCCCTACTTTTCCTTTCTATAGGTTCTTTTTATTCTTTCTTATATGTTCTATTTTACTTTGATTTTCCTTTCTGTGCTGGTAGTCTTTTCTTTGGAGATTGCAGGTCGTTTTAAGATTGCTTTTTGATCTAATGGATACTTTTATTACGACCATGTGGGGTTAGTAATTTATCATGTTTTTGAATTAAAAAAAAGTTTGCTTCCACTGCTCCTCACAGAGAGCTTGACTCCTCAGTAAACCCTGAATGTGCCTAATGTTGATTCTTTAACCTGCTTTCTTTTTGGCTGGATTTTTAGCTCCTAGAAGAGATTGTGCTATACTTCCTGAATTTCCGCTCATCCGAAGATATGTAGACTACTTGTTTTTTTTACTTTTACTGTTTTAATTGTTTTAGTCAGCCACTTTTTATGCCCCTCTTCATTTGACTAAATAAATTAATCAAGCTATATTCATAAAGGATGATTTGATAAAATGACTGGTTTTGTGTATTTCACTGTTTGAGTCTCCATTACAGGTGATATTGGAAGTAGTGGGCGGGAAAGGAAGCTGTGTCATTAAAGCAGAAAACAGAACAAGTCAGGGAGAGGATGACAGAGCGGCGGCCCCCTGTGGGTTCGGGCACCCAAGGGCAGCCCTGCTACTCCCCCTCTCCTCTCTGAATGCGAAGCGGCCATGACTATTCCCCTGGGGGAAGTCGCAGGGTGTTGAGATTCAGAGATTACAAAGGCCTTGGGAGCCTGAAGGCAGGTAGGAGCTGTTGTGTCGAGAGTTAATTAGGTTTCCTTCCAGCCCAGAACATTCCATAGTCAGAGACCCAGACTGCTGGGTATACATCCTACTTCCTTTGGAATCAAGTAAACCCACTCGCTTTCCCAAAGTCCAGGATATTGTAAACTCTCACCTCTAAGTAGATCATTTTAAGTCCTCTTTGTGCTTAGCAGGCAAGCATGAAGAAATCCCCCTTCTGGACCACCAGATGGCTTGGAGGTTAATGCAGCTGGATCCCACATAGCTCGTTGTGTGGTTCAAATCCCGGGCTCAGCAGCTTGAAGATCTCACCAGGCTCATGTGCTTGCATGTCATGATCCTGAGCAGAGATTGGAGGAAAAGCCACTGGTATGGCCATCTCCTGGGGGTAATTTCTCACTTTTCCTCTCTTTCTGACCAGCACTTTGTGCCCCAGAGCAAAAACTAAAAAGAAAGAAATCCTCCTTATCTCCTAAAAAAGTCAAACATAATCTAACTTTCCCTAGCTTCAAAATAATGTTCCTAAGAGCTGATCTGTAATAGTCTTGCTAAAGATCAACATCTCTGCTACCAATATCAGGTTCCATTTTAACTCTTCGATCTGCTTTGATCACATACCCCAGGCTTGAGCTTGATTTGAATCATTAGTGAAGATTAATCAATTCCAGTTGTCATTTGGATTTACAAGACACAAGTTTTCCAGAACTGCTACCAACGTGTGTCCTCGTGTTGAGACATCACCACTCATTGTCATCTCACCCGAGAATGGCTATGTCCTAGTAGGCTGGTCGTCTGCAAGGTCAGTTAAATGCACTGTCCCAAAAATCAGGGGAGGAGGATAGAAAGGAAAATCATTCAGATATGTGAATGATGTTGCCGTCCATCCGCTGGAAGAGTCTGAGTGTTTTGTTTGTTTCTTTCTATTATTATTTATTTTAATTGGTTTACTTAGAGTTATTCACTGTACAAAATGAGATTTTACATCCAGAATACATTGTATATTGGCTCAATCAACAATACTACCGTACATGTTATTGCAAACAAATAATTTTGTATTTCTTATTTTTTATGTATTTTGCTGTTTTTTCTCCCCCTTGATTCCCTACCTCTCACCCTCTGCCATGTCCTACCCTCCTCCCACACTATCTCTGGTATCTATAGTTGTTTTCCATTCCCTTTTTTTCATATTTTATTGATTCAATAAAGATCTTAGTTAATTTAAAAACTTTCAATAGCAAGCACAGCTGATACATACATATCTGAGAACACATGTCTGACATTAGGTATAAACCTCAGTGAGTAAAGTGGACATGCTATAATGTAGTACCTAACTGGGGCTAGTTAGCTTACTGCAGTCATTACATAGGTATTAATAGGTATTTTAATGCACGTTTTTAATGTCAAGAAAACCAGTTTTAGTTTTAATACATCCAAATTTAAAAAAATGTTAAGAGAAATTTGCTTAAAACTCAAAGCCAGGAAAAAGGTTAAGATGCAGTTCAAATAGTAGGTAGGTAAATGAACCTATCAACAGTTCAAGAGAAGACAAAAATCCTTAAATATGGAAATCAAAGCATTGAAGAAAATCAGTAATGTTTTAGTCTTAACTTAAAAAATTCCCTTTCACTAGCTCAGGAATTAATCTCTCTTCTATTGAATTTGCACTGGTACTATGGTCTGATCTTTCCATTTAAAGTCTGGAAGTTAACATTCAACTCTGGACTAGAACCTATCATCGGGCTGACCATTCTGTTAGTTTATTTTTGTTCTCTTCTTTCTGTGTGCCTGAGATAGCACTCCCTTCAGCACTTCCTGGAGAGTTGGCCGGTATTGGTAAATTCTTCCAGGTTTTGTGTTTCTGAGAATGTTTTTGTCTTTTTTTTGTTTCCCATATGAAAGATAATCTTGCTGGGTATAGTATTCTTAATTGAAATTGTTTTTCACTTAACACTTTGACTATGTTTTCCCATTCTTTCCTTGTTTGCATTGTTTCCAGTGAGAGGTCTGATGTTAGCCTTATGGGATATCCTTTGAAAGTAACTTGGTGTTTCTTTCTTGCCAAATTTAGTATCTCGTCTCTGTCTGTGGTTTTGGTCAATCTGGCTATGATGTGGTTTGGGGAAGATCTTCTTTGGTGTATTCTATGTGGGGTCCTTTGTATTTCTTGGTCTGGATATTTAAGTGCCTCTCTAGGTTTGGAAAATTTTTTTGCAAGATTTCATGGGATAGATGATCAATGCCCTTATGAGTCTCTTCACATTCTGGGATACAGATGATCCATATGTTTGGGTGTTTAATGGTATCTAGTATTACTCATATGTTATTCTCAATTTTTTTTGGTTATTTTCTCACTTTTTGGTGACATTTTCTAGGTCAGAGGTTCTATCTTCTACATCTGAGATTTGATCTTCTGCATATGATCTGCTTCGAATGTTTTCAAGGGAAGTTTTGATTTCCTGTATTGCAGCCTTCATCTCTAACAATTCCACTTGATTCTTTTTTATGATGTGTATCTCCTCTTTCAGATTGTGCAAGAACTTCCTCCCCTCCTAGAATTTATTGTCTCCTTTTCTCCTGCATTGTCTGGAGTTCACTGTCTCCCTTCTCTCCCATCTCTGTTGGCTTTGTGACTATGAATATTTTGAATTCTTTATCTGACATTTCCACAAGTTCCCTTGCATTGTCTATGGAGGGAGAGGAGTTATTCTTTTCTCTTAGAGGTGAGATATTTTCTTGGTTTTTCAGATTTCTTGTGCTTTTGCAATAGATGCTGGTCATCTGAAGGATTATATATTTTTTCCCTAGTTTTTATAGTTAAATCTGAGCATTCAGAGGCACACAGAGGGAGGTGACCTGCGATTTCTAAATAGTACTGTTTTTATCCCTTTCCATGAATCCTCATGGAAATTGAGGATTCATCTGACCGAAAAAGTATTCATATATTTGGCTACTGAGAACCCAGACCTGTCTGGAAAATCAGAGTGTGGAGGGTGAGCAGAAAAGCGAGAGAGGTAAAAAGAAAAGGAAAAGAAAAAAGAAAAAAAGAGAGAGAAAAGACAATACAAAAACAACTTACAAAAGAAAGAAAAATTAAGCAAAAAATAAAAATCGTGTGGTGCACACGCTGCGCCCATGGAGCTGCTCAGGATCAGCTGCTGATTGGCTTGTGATTGGCTTGTCCTATGGGGGCAGGGGGAAAGGTAGGAATTAGCAAGACTAAAGAGTGGCAGAGAGCTAAAAAGTTTAAAAATAAAAAAATTAAAAATATATAGAAAGACAGAGAGAGACAGAATGAAAGGAGAGCGAAGTCTAGGCGGACAGTCTTCAGTGGTTCTAATTCCTGAATGGGGTCTTTCCGAACTCAGGTATAGATGGCTGCTGACTGATGGTGCTGGCTCCTGGCTAGATCTCAATATGTAGACTTTATTCAGTGTTTCTGACCGGATAATTCTTAACCCAAATATTATTTACCTGAAGACTTCATTAATGTGAATACATTTCTTCTTCTCAGAGTCAATATTCTGAGGAGTCCATGATACATGCTGTTGTAAGGAACTTTCTATTATATGCTTTTGAGAGTTATTTTCTTTTTTTATTTTTTCTTACAGTATATTATTACACAAGGATATATCTCAGGTTGACATTTAAGTGTCTTAACTGATACTTGCTCAATCATTATTCTTCAGTATGTGAAATGTGCTGTGGTGGTTTGGTATCAGGAGAGTTTCTGGGGGCCAGCAGTTGGCGTAATGGCTATGTCGCTGAACTCCCATGAGGTCAGTCACGATTCGAGTCCAAGACCCGGTGACTTGAACTCACACCAGGCATGTGTGCATGAGGAGAATGGAGGAGAAGGGACTGCAGCATGGCCATCCCCCCTGGGGGGATGATTTCTTGCTTTCTGTATCTCTCTCTCTCTCTCTATTTCTGGTGAGTGCACGTGCCCTATAGCGAAACCTCTCCAATAAAAGAGAGAGAGAGAGCGAGCTTCTGTTTTATTCAGATTCTCTGCCAGTATTTTTCCTTCAAATATTGACCTACTTCCAATGGTACCTGTTTTTCATACTATTTGTTTCAGGACACTTGTTAATTCAGGCGACCATCCAGTCATATGTTTTTATCATTTGTCTCTTAGTATCTATAAATTTGATCAGTGACACTTTCTTCCAACCAAAATAATATTATTTGGAATTTAAAATATTGTGTATTTTCATCTGTTCTTGAACATTTGGGTTGAGCCCATGTCTTACCTTGCAGCATTGTGAATAATGCTGCCATAAATATGGAAGTGCAAGTGTTTTTCTGACAGTGTGTATTCCTATCCTTTAGTAGAAGCCCAGGAATGGAAGTGCTGGATCAGATAGTAGTTCTATTTGTAGGCTTTTGAGGAATGCCATATTGTTCTCCACTGAGAGAAGCAAGCCAGACTATGAAAGAGAAACATTGTATGTCCCCACTCAATATACACTGAATGTCTGCACTCTGTGACAGAAACTGAAAGATCTGAAGGTGTGTAGACATGGATAGCAACTGTGGATACTAGAGACAGAGTAGAAGGAGAGTGGGCAGTGAGGATGGGAGGGGATCAGGAACAGTTTTAAAAAAGAAAAAAAGCAAAACATTTACTAGATACAAAAGTATAAAATTATATGTTAAGGATCATGTGCATGATAATACGTTTGCCTGGACTAATACGCAGTGTATTCATGCTGAGACAATTCCGTTTTTATTCTGCAAAGATGTGCAATGATGAAATGTAAATAAAGCAAGAAAAAATATTGTGTGTTAATTTTCTTCTCTGTCCATTCAAAAGCTCTGCATATTTCATGTAAATTTGTCTATATTAACTTAGTTTCAGAGAGGAGCCTGCTTAAAACACAAGATGAAGAGGTTCAGGCAGTGCTGCAGCAATTGGGGAAGGAGACCCACGAAGGACGGCCTGGGACCTCTAGCATGCTACACACTGGCAGCATCCCAGCTGACCGGGACCAAGGGCACTATGCAATGTGAGGACCCTCCTGGTGGTGCTTTTCTCCCTCTCTCTCTAAATGTATGTATTATTCAATCCTTTGGAGTGTTATACTTTTGGAATAGCTTTTTATTTCCAAGGCCCCTAAAACTGCACAAAATAGATGGCTGCTTTTTATAATTTTTTTTCTTTTTCTTTCTTTTTTTTTTATTTTTGGAGAGGTTTTTGCTATAAGGCACATAAGCTCATCAGAAAGAGAGCGGCAGAGAGACAGAAAGCGAGAAATCACCCCCTGGGAAGGATGGCCACACCACAATCCCTTCTCCATTCTCCTCTTGGAATCTTGGGCACACACGCACCCGTGCCCGGCGTGAGTTTAAGCCTCCAGGTCCGGGACTTGAACCGCAGTCGGCTACATGGGAGTTCAGTGATATCGCCATGACGCCAACTGCTGGTCCCTATAATTTATTTTAATAATAATAAACAGTAATTCTGTTACCTTGACTGGGGATGAAACACTGCATTCTTTTTAGAGTCTGATTTTATGGCTTGGAATACCTTTCTTTCTTTTATTTATCTGAAATAATCAGTGTAGTGATTACAAAACAGCCATAAAATTTTAAAGTCTATTTCTCTCTCTCTTTTTTTTTACAATAGTATTTTTTTAAGTCCTTTATGTAACATCCAGATAATGTGATACTGTCTCTTTGAAGCACCCTGAAAATCTTTTAGAGAGCTGAAGCTGGGTCTTGACTCTTAATGCATGTGGACAATCGTGAGTGTTTATGCTGTCAGTGTGTCTGTGTGAGACAAAACAATCTGTAATCTACAGCAAAGTATATTCCATTCACAGGGCACACCCAGGGGTAGAAGAATAAAATGCTGTTATGACTAAGTTCTAAACCTATGCACATCCCTTGCAATTCAGGCAACTTTATAAAAATTAAAAAGAAAAAAAAAAGAAAAATGTCAGAGCCAGCAGGTGGCATAATGATTAAAGGTGCTAGACTCCCATGTTGCTGACCACAATTCAAGTCTCAGACTTGGGGGCTTGCTTTCTCTCCCCCTTCTCTTTCTGATTAAAATAACAATCATCATAATAAATAAAGTTAAAATAATTCTTTTAAAAAATCAACATTTCGGGAACCAGCAGTTAGCATAATGGCTATGTCGCTGGACTCCCATGTAGTCGATCATGGTTCGAGTCCCGGACCCGGTAGCTTAAAACTCATGCCGGACATGTGTGTGTGCGTGCCCAAGATCCCGAGAGGAGAATGGAGGAGAAGGGATTGTGGCGTGACCATCCCCCCTGGGGAATGAGTTCTCGCTTTCTGTCTCTCTGTCTCTCTCTGTCTGTCTGGCGAGCGCATGCGCCCTATAGCGAAAAAAAAAATCAACATTTCCAACTCAGTTTCATTCACAAAATCACTCCATGTTATTTTATAGCTTTTCACAGTAATTCTTTTTATAACAATCTAACATTTCTGTGCAAAGCCGGCAAATAGTTTACTGCAGTACACCAAGACATTTCAGAGCTTGGGAATGTTTAGCTATTTGCTCAAGAATGTCTTTCGAAAGCAATCCTTAGTTTCTGTTAGACTAAAATGCGAGTTGGCGAGTCTCAGGTTCCTAAAGAGTGTTCTAAACCAGAAGTACAGGAGTCTTAGACACACCAGTGAAGGCCCACCGCATCTAAACACCAGAGCTGTCTGTGGATAGCAAAATCTGCAGTCAGTTATCCGAAGTCCAGCTCGTCTTCCAGATCTGAAGTAAAGCACTCTCACCTGTCTTCACCATTCCATTGGTCCCTAGACCTCTCTATTCCCGTTTCGTACCCATTCGCTGCTCTAAAGAGTAAACATACTTTAACTGGACAAACTAAAATTGTTTTTGCTTCCTCATAAATCAAAGATATAGGCCCTATATAAAAGTTTTATCTTGTTAGCATGTAAATAGCTTTTTTAAAGGAAAGGAGACAATAATAGGGCATGTTTTCAAAAAGGTTTAAGGAAGGAAAAACTCTTACGGAAAATATTCCTTTATTGAATATACACTTTAGACAGGGCCCTTTGTTTTAAAGTTCCCATTGTCGAGATATAAAAGATTCTGCTCTTTTGAATGTTTGCCTCTAGGCCTCGTTTTCTTCCCAAGAAGAGCTCTTTGCTTCATGCGACTCGTGTCTTATTTACAGTTCTGTGTAATTTGTTCAACATGAGTTCCTGCAGTTTCGCCAGGGCAGTCTATCCTGTGTCTTGTGTTTCCTGTAAGATTTTCAGATGTGCAAACATGGCCTGTCAAGGGAAACCATCACAAAAATTCTCACCTCCATCGCTTCTTGGCGAGGTTTCCTGCCCGATAGCAGCCGACAGGCGCTATCAATGTTACTGAAATTAAAAACACACCAGCATGTAACCACAACTCCACGTGAGGACAGTTTATCACTGATTCGTGTTGCTAACAGTCTATACCGTTGGGAATCCTTCTAAATTATTTCTGGTAAATTAAAGTGAAGTAAGTGAAACTGTTTTCTATTAACTTTTTTTTGTCATTATTAAATGCCCACAAAACATGAGATCTTAGAAAATAAAACAGAGAACAGTTGACAACGTTTAACCTTCAGGCATGACAGGAAGTAATCATTTTCTCCACTGAAGTTTCCAGTCACTGATCATGTTCTATATTAACTATTATTTTTTTCTAAAATAATTTATTTTGTAGGAAGAGAGCATTTCATTTTAATTTTTTTCTTCAATGGATTTACTCTCATTGTTGTCTGTCATTTTAATTTTTTTCTTCAATGGATTTACTCTTATTTTTGTCTATCACTTTTTTATTTTATTTATTTATTTATTTATTTTGGAGAGGTTTTTGCTATAGGACACGTGTGCTCACCAGAAAGACAGAGAGAGACAGAAAGACAGAAAGTGAGAAATCACCCCCCAGGGGAGATGACTGCAGGCGTCCACAAGGGAGTCCAGCGACATAGCCATTACACCAACTGCTGGTCCCTCATTTTTTTTTTTTTTGATCAAATTTTTCTGAGTGCAACTTGTGCACATCATATAAAAACCTACTTATGAAGTATTGGCTACAACAACATAAGGAGCCACCCCCTAGTCCGTATTTTGGGGAAGTCTTTGTACCTGTATTTATTGTGTGCTCTTTGAGCCGCGTAGGCCTGAGATTGAATAGTTTCTCTGTATTTCACTATGGAATGTTAAGGCATATGATGAATCATTTTAAACTTGTTTCATTATCTATAAAATAGGAACAATGGTATTTCTCTTTTAAGCTTTTGGCATGGATTAAGCATGATCACATGCAAAAATACACATGTATACACACACAGAGTACAACTGTGCTACACAAGAGGCATCATAATAAAAGGTAATAGTGTTAGTATTAGTAACAACTATTCCAATAATTAATAAATAATTGCTACCTAAATGTAAGAATAAATTGTCCGGGGACCAGCAGTTGGTCTAATGGCTATGTCACTGGGCTCCCATGTAATGACCGTGGTTCAAGTCTCAGACCTGGTGGCTTAAACTCACATTGGATGCATGTGCATGCATGCCCAAGAGCCCAAGAAGAGAATGGAGGAGAAGAGATTGTGGCATGGCCACCCAGGGGGGTGATTTCGTGCCCTATAGCTAAAAACCCCTTAAAAAAAAAAGAATAAATCATCTGATTACTTATAATAAAAAGTAATGTACGATATGAATATATGTTGCTGCCAACTGGTTATTAGGAATGATATATAATAGTATCACTATCGAAATTAGATTTGAAAATAAGCTGTATTTGTTTTTCATTTCTAAAGGTTTTGTTTGTTTTTTAAATTAGACACCCTGAACAGGGTTTCACCCTGCAATTCCATCCCCACCTTGACCCCCAAGCCAGCTGAGGTCATGGGCATGTGCCCCGGAGCCCAGAGGGTGCGGGTAGACCTGGGAGTGGAACTGGAGTCCTCCACATGGCTTCCAGCGCAGCAGGTGTTGTGTTGTCACTACACCACCACTGAGCCGTTTTTCTTTGCAAATCTACCCTAAATGGAGAAACTAGGTTGACAGAAGACGTGTGTATTTTTCATGCATATTACAGTTGATATCTTTGGTGCCTTTTGAAGAAATTGCTAGTTAACCAATTCAGTAAAAAAAAATAATCTGTTTTATCCACCTCCAATATACAGATCATAATAATCCTTTCAGCAACATTCTTTTTGTTTTTGGAGAGGTTTTTGCTATAGGGCGCGTGCGCTTGCCAGACAGACAGACAGAGAGATAGAAAGTGAGAAATCACCCCCCAGGGGGGATGGCCACGCCACAATCCCTTCTCCTCCACTCTCCTCTCAGGATCCTGGGCACGCACACACACGCGCCCACTGGGTCCGGGACTTGATCGGCGGTCAACTATGTGGGAGTCCAGCAACGTAGCCATTACGCTAACTGCTGGTCCCAGCAACACTCTTGATAACTAGAAATAAATTGGTGCCAGTCGTACCATGAGATGCTAAGAGTAACACCCTAAGGAATTCTGGGGAGACACTTTGGATTCCTCTTTCTGGTAAACCCCCACGGCCTACCTTCAAGGTCAGTAACTGATCTTGTGCCAGTGAAATCCTCTGCCAGGGGAGTTCCCTGCTGCCATCTTCCTTGTTATCTGTGGGCATCAGATTGATTAAGCCAATGACTTGACTGCCATCTGTAGCTGAAAGTATCATTAATCGGTTCTGTTGACCTATAGAATCATAGATTTTGTTACAGCCATATGGGAATTTAAAGCACTCACCAAGTCAAATATTTAATCTCTTTGTGCTAGTATGTTAGTGAGAATCAAGGCATTTGGTCAGGGTTAATCACTTTATTACACTATATTAAACTATCATAATGTCGTGTATGTTAGATTTCTGCAAACACTATTTTTCTAAGAATAACTTACATAATTTTATTATTATTATTATTATTAATTTGCCCAAGGGCACATGTGCTCACCAGAGAGAGATAGAGAGAGAAAGGGGGTGGGAAAGTGAGAAAGCAAGCCTCTGGGTCCAGAACTCAAGCTCTGGTCTGTCATGTAGGAGTCCAGTGCTTTAACCACCATGCCACTTGCCGACCCCAGCAAACAGTATTTTTAATTCACTCAAAATGTCCTATTCTTTTCCTTATAATAACATATACTAAAGTGCTTAATTTTTTAAAAATTATTTTTATTTAGCTTTATTGTTATTACTATTATTATTTTTCAGTTTGATCAGACAGAGAGAGAGAAGGTGAGAGAGCAAGCCACCAGGTCCAGGACTTGAACCACAGTTGGCCATGTGGGAATCCAGTGCCTTTAACCATCACGCCACCTGCTGGTCCCGAAAGTGCTTAATTTGTAATGTTATATTCTATGTAGGTGATTTGGAAAGAATCCTTAACCAAAAACTGTTTTGTTTGAAACAAAACAACAAATTGATAGAATTTCTACATTACATATTCAGTATTTTTTGATACGGCAGTGAGATGCAGCAGTTATACAAAGACTATTATATTTAATAGAGATGAAGTAATCAATCTCTAGAAATTGAAAATACGATGATAGTCTGTGAGCAGTAATACTAACAAATGATGTGTAATGAATGAGATCAACAACTGTCAAAGTAATTCAGCTTTAATAATGGCTTGTAAACGTCTGGATGAACAGTTGGAAACGTGCGTACGATCAACATTATGGGTATATTATTAGGGAATAACATGGGAGTCACCATGTAGTTGAAGTAAGAGGGGCAGTCAACATGAAGTGGTTTTTAAATAAACATTTTATTTTACAGATGCTTTAGACTTACAAAATATGAAAATAGCACTGAGAATTACTATATATCCCACACTGTTTCTTCTAGTTCTTTACTTTTTAAAGTTATTTATTTGTCTCTTCCATGAGCGAGAAAGACCAACAGAGATACACACACACACAGAAGCAGCACACCCCAGTGCGGAAGTCTCGTCCACTCCCACCCGTGTGCGGAGGGGCGCGGGGAATCTCAGACTTGAACCACTGTGCCACCATGCGGTCCCTCCTCTATTACTAATGTCTAATGTAAGTATGGCACATTTGTTCAAATTAATGAACGGTTAATGATACATTATTAATTGTCAAAGACCAGAAGACCATACTTTATTCGAATTTCTGAAGAACTTACCTAACTCCCATTTTCTGTTCTATTACACTGCATTAAACTGTGCCTCCTCTTGACTGACAAGTTCTAAGACTTGCCACGCTTTTAATGACCTCGACAGATTTGAAGAGTCCTGGTCAGACATTTGTGGAATGTCCTTCAATTTTGTCAGAATAAGATGAAGGTTATATGTTTTTTGGTGGGAGACCACAGAGGTAAAATGCCATTTTCTTCCTTTCTTTCTTTTTATTTTTCCTTTTTTTGGCTTATAAGGCAGAGAGCATGTGAGCCAAACAGAGAAACAGAGAGAGGTCGGCCCTACATTTTGTTTTTGTTTTGTTTTTGTTTTTTTAGTTTTTGCTACAGAGACAGATAGAGAGAGCAGGAAAGTGAGAAATCACTCCCCAAAAAGGATGGCCACTCTGCAATCCCTCCTCCACTCTCACCTTGGGATTTTGAGCATGCATGCACATACACCTGGCATGATTCTCAAACTGCCAGGTCCTGGACTCAAACTGCGAAGCTGGCAGTGTGAGATCTAGCTCCTTAACCTCCACACCATGTGCTGGGCCCTATTTTGGTTTCTAATGCAACATTTTGTGTTGTTGATCAAATTGTCCTACCTTTAACCATTTGCAGTTCTCAACTGGCTCTTAACGTTTCTCATGCAATTTTTTCTTAGTCGTTCCTTAGTTTCTGGGTATTGAGGATATTTCAGACTCATCTTGCATATTTCCTGTTCTAGTCTAGACTTGGTCATTTCTCCAAAAAGAAGCTTTGTTTTGTTTTGTTTCTTAATGGAGAATGGTGAAAAGCAAGGTCCGGTGCGAGGCATGCTCGTTATTATTGCAGATTCAGTGCTTCTAGGCCCTCTCCGCAAACAGAGCGAAGAAATACCCGTGTGTTTGTTCTAAAATAGTCACATAGCATTCAGTATTGCTCTATGTAATAGTTTGTATCTATAAGACGTTAAACATGAGTTCACACAGTCATCTCCAACTCTAATCTAGTGCTATACAGGCCGTGCTAGCCTTCCCTTGTTTCTCCGTATCCTCCCGCTCCAGCAATGAGAAGTTTGGCTCTTATCTTTTAGTGCCATTTTCATAACTGTATTGGTACATGTTATAGTGGAACCAGAATGGCTAGCCCAATCCCAGTGGGAATCAGTGTACAATGTTCATGGAAAGGTTCTGCTTTCTCTAGGTAGAGCTAGAGCTTCTTCCCAGTTCCAAATAACTTAAGTTTATGCATTTTCCTGTACTGCCATTACTGAAGTTCTTTCATACTTTTGTAATCATTAGAATATGTGGAACATTCTTCAATCCACCCTGAGATTCTTCGAACTCTTGCATGATTTTTTAAAATATCTATACAATTAGCTCCATTCTTTGTGTTGCTAAGTTCTGTGACTTTTGTCAAACCCAGAGTTGTGATGAATCTATCATTATATTACTAGTATCATAAAGAATGGATTTACTGGCTAGCAGGTGGTATGAAGGTTAAGGCACTGGATCCCAGATGGCCCTGGCTCACCAGTTTGAGTCCCAGACCCAGGAGCTTGAGAAACACCCTGAGTACATGTATACATGTACCCAAAATCCTGAGAGGAGAACAAAAGAGAAGGGATTGAGGAGCACTCATCCTCCGAGAGGTGATTTCTCGCTTTGATTCTTTCTCTCTATCTTTGTCTCTCTCTGGAAAACAAATAATAATAATAATAATAATAATAATAATACTTTTACTGCCCTAAAAAATTCCTTGTGCTTTATCTAATAAACTTTCCCCTCTCCATGGCAACCACTGATGTTTCCCCTTACTAGAGTCTTATGTTTTCTAGAATGTTGCAGGGCTTGAGTCACACCCCGCGTAGTCATTCCAGCCAGGCTATTTTACTAAGAAATATGCTTTAAAAGACAATCCATTTCACTTTATGGCCTGATAGTTATTTCTTTTTATTGCTGAATAATATCCCACTGCATGGATCTAGCAGTTTGTTTATTGGCTCACCTACTGAAGAACATCTTGGTTGATTTCATTTGTGTGGAAATTATCAATAAAACTGATTAAAAACACATAGATTGGTTTTTAATGTTGATCTGAGTTTTCAGATCAGTTGGATAAAAAATACAGGAATGCAACTAGGGGAATATGTAGTAATACTATGTTTAGTCTTGCAAGAAGCTTTTTGAACTGCCTACCAAAGTGGTGTATTATTTCACATTTACAGCAGCAATGGGTGAGAATCCCTGTGGCTTTGTATCCTTGTTGGCAGTTGTCACTTTCTGGATTTTAGCCATTGTAACAGGGACGTGGTGTTATATCTTTATTATCATTGGCATTTTCCTAATGACAAATGGTGTTGAGCATCTGTTCATATTTTTATTTGCGATCTGAATATTTTCTTTGTTGACATGTCTGTTCAGATATTTTTGACCTTTGTTGATTTTATTATTTATTTTATTTTATGTTACTTTTTACTCACAATAGACCACACATGCATGAAAAAAGAGAAGAGGGAGAGAGGGACACGGGCCACCGAGCTCAGTCGCACTGTGGTCCCCCCCTCCAGTCCTGCAGCCTATCAGCGCTTAGGCACTTGTACAGGCCCCTGGCATGATTTCAGCCCAACCCAGCTGGTCTGGGAACTCAGACTGTGATTGGCTCGTGTCTTCCAGCTCTGCCGTCTGGTACACTGCTGACGCTACCACAGAGGCTGGAGCTGGAAATATATTAATTGAGTTGTTTCTTTTCTTATCGTTAAGGTTTAGGAGTTTCCAGCATATTTAGAAAACAAAATCTTTAGTAGATAAGTAGATACTTGTCTTAGGAATCATTTGAATCATTTCCACATAGTTTGACTTTGCTTTTTGTGATTTTCTTCCTTTTTTTTTTTTTTTAAGTTTTTGCTATAGGGTGTATGCACTTGCCAGAGACAGAGAGAGTGAGAGAAAGTGAGAAATCACTCCCCCAGGGATGACGGTCATGTCTGAATACCTTCTCCACTGGTCTGCTCATAGGATTCGGTGCACTCACACTTATTCTCAGTGTAATTGTTCAGCCACATGTTATAGTTGGTCATGTGGAATTCAGGGCCTTCACTTCCATGCCACCCACTGGCCCCTGTGTTGATTTTCCTAAACATGTCTTGTTTATATCAGAGTTTAATTTTAATAAGCCTAAACTATCATCGATTTTTGTACGTATCATGCTTTTAGTGTTGGATCTAAAATTTTTAACCAAATCCCAGATCTAGGTTTGTATTTATATTATTTTCTTAAAATTATATAGTTTTCTATTTTACATTTAGGTCTATGATTCCTACTGAGTTTATTAAATAACAAAGTTCTATGTTTAGGTTTATTATGGACTGACCGCTTGTGCTCCCCTGCCCCACATGCAGGTGTTGAGAGTCTAATCCCCATTGTGATGACGTTTGGAGGTGGGACTTTGGAGGTGATTAGCTCATGAACACAAAGTCCTCATGAATGAAATTTATGACCTTTTTTTGCTTTTTCTTTTTTTGGAGAAGTTTTTGCTATAGGGTATGTGTGTTTGCCAGACAGACAGAGAGAGACAGAAAGACAGAAAGTGAGAAATCACCCCCCAAGGGGGATGGTCACACCGCAATCCCTTCTCCTCCATCCTCCTCTTGGGATCTTGGGCACGCACGCACACACGCCCGGCGTGAGTTTAAGCCACCAGGTCTGCGACTCGAACTGCGGTCGACTACGTGGGAGTCCAGTGACATAGCCATTACGCTAATTGCTGTTCCCGGAATTTATGTCCTTTTAGAAGGGACCCATAGAGGGCTCTGGCTTGTTTGTCTGTCATGTTAGGATTCAATAGGCAGCAGTTTGCAACCCAGAAGAGGGCTCTCACCAGAACCCAGTATCCTGTATTCTGACCTCAGACTTTGAGCCTCCAGAACTGTAGTACATCAATTCCTTCTGTTTATGCTGCCCAGTTGGTACAGCTTTGTTATGACAGCTCCAACAGACTGCACAGGAACCTGTACTGAGAAGTGCAGATGCTGCTGTTTCAAACTCCTAACGTGGACTCAGCTTTGGAACTGGGTATTGGGTAGAGGCTGAAGATTTTCAAGGTCCATGCCAGAAAAAGCCCAGATTGCTGTAAATGTCTTTTTAAAGGTAATTCTGTGAAGTGCTCCAAAATTAG
Source organism: Tupaia belangeri chinensis (assembly GCF_000334495.1). Lineage (NCBI taxonomy): Eukaryota > Metazoa > Chordata > Mammalia > Scandentia > Tupaiidae > Tupaia > Tupaia belangeri. Next base: position 76,571 of record NW_006200956.1, on the reverse strand, counting down.
AGGAGAGCAATAGAGAAGGTTTCCATCTTCTTAGAGTGTCCATAAATAGTCACGCACAGAGTGGGTACACGTATGGAGAGTAAGGTGAGACTGATAAGGTCTCAGGCAGAATGAGGGATACATCATCGGAAACCAGAGGAAAAGTGGCCACCGTGGTCATTGCTATAAAATGGCAAATAGTCGCTGAATTGTGCTCATCTTCCAGTGTTCTCTGAAAGGCAGAACTTTGTGAGTGATGAAATCTGATATTGGGCTACGAAGGTGTTTAAACGTTCTTGAAGCTTTTAACCAAGTGCAAGAAGAGAGAAGTTATGCAAAGATGGAATTTTTAAGCAAAAAGGAACCAGAATGTAAAAGTTCCAGAAGTTCTCAACGTATCCATGTTGCAAAACTGAGAAAGCGTGTTTGTAGAAGAACGTAAAAGACATGGCTGAGCAGTAACTTGATGAGGAGGATAGTTGAATGTTAATCACAAACCTAATTTCCCATCTCAGTGGAAACCAGGCACCGTTTTCAAGTCCAGTGACGAACGACCCAATAGGCAATTCAGAATTCCCCAAGGCCGGTGTCCCTGCCCTGGGCCCAGAGATCAAGGAGGAGTAGGCAGCTTGATTCTCTTTGGTTCAGGAAGGCCCAGATGCCCTCCCCTAGGACACTAGGGGTGGAGCCGTGGAGAGAGCTGCAGTGTTGGCTGAGCTAGAAGGGCCATGAACTGGGCCCAGCAGAACCACTTCAAATGCACTTAATTAAATCTGTCTCATATACTTATTCAATAGGATTACACAACATTATCTCTTGATGATGTATCCTTTTTTTTTTTTTTTGAGAGAGATTTTTTGCTAGAGGATGCATGCACTCACCAGAGAGATGGAGAGAGACAGAAAGCAAGACTTCACCCCTAGGGGGGTTGGCCATGCCACAATCCCCTCTCCATTTGCCTTTAGGGATTTCAGGCACACACACACATGCCAGGCGTGTTTTCCAAGACACTGGTCCAGGACTCGAACTGCACAGTTGGCCATGTGAGAGCCAGCAGCTTAACCACCACACCATCGGCTGACCCTATGCTGATAAACTTTAAACATAGATCTCTAGCCCTAATTATTCCTCCAAACTCCTGATTTCTATGATGAATTGTGTAATAAACATCTTCACAGTTATTTGACAAACTTCTCCAAATCAAATTCTAAATGAAGTCATTAAAAAGACAGATGTTGGGGCCAGCTGGTGGCAGGGTGGTTAAGGTGGCTGGATCTCATGTGGCTAATTGTGGTTTAAGCCCTGAACCTAGCAGCTTGATAAACATGCCCGGCACGTGTGCATGTGTGCATGTGTGTGTGTGCTTACATCCCCAAAGGAGGGAGAGATGGAGGAGGAGGGTTTGCAGTATGACCATCCCCCATGGAAGATGCTTTCCTCCTCTTGCCGATTCTCTCCAAGGAGCCCTCGTGCCCTCTGGCAAGATTTTAAAAGAAGAGAGACGCCGGCCCACCTGGGAGCACAGTCACTAGCAGGCTGAACTGTAGTGCTGGACACACGGTGGGCACGGGCGAGACTGGACGACACAACTTCAATCTTAGCTCTTCAGCATATCACTTGTTGATGCATTAGACATGTATGTTAGGCTACCAAGCACTGGGCACTGTTCTAGACATGGGGACCAGAGTGATCTACCCTGACATGAAGAGAGAACCTGGCGTTCGTAGATGACAAGGTGGCAGATAAGCTTCCCGTGGCGTTAGTCACTAAAGAAGGGCAGTTCCAACAGGATGTTTTCAGACCAGTCTTTAAATTCCAATTCAACTGCTTCAAAGTCTCCATAAATGGTTGACTCAGCAGCTGACAACACCTTCCTGTGGGATAGACCCACACTACTGTCTAAGGGCTGGGACAAAGATGGGGATGGCAAAGCCCTCTCTTAGGGCGTCTTCCCCTGCAAGCTCTCGGTGTGTAGCAGCCCCAAGGCGATGTGGAAGAGAATTCAGAGTCGACACGGCATGACCTAGAAAGAGAGTAGGGCCAGAATTCAAGGCCCCTTGTGCACGATCCTGGATATTTCCCCAGGCCCACGTCCACCCTATTCATGTTCTGGTCCTTAGTTACATGTGTGACATTTCACTGGAAATCGTGCCGGGTTTTGTAGATTTCCCACAGGATTACATCTGGAGTGTTTACCCTTCTGGTCAGATGCCACCACTTTACAGTCTTCTTTCTTTGTTATATGACCCTGAAACCCATTTCTTTTTTTTCTCCACTTAATATTTAATACTACGCTTCCTATAGTAGATCATATTGTATTTATATTTGCATAGTTTGAAATCATTTTTTAGAGGTTTCTGCCTTAGGGCACATGTGCTCACTAGAGAGAGACAGGGAGAGGGAAATGAGAAATTACCTCCCAGGGGGGTGACCACGCCACAAATTCCTTCTCCTCCATTCTCTCCCTGGGATCTTGGGCACCCACGCACACACACCTGGCACAATTTTCAAGCCACTGGATCTGGGACTAGATTCGCAATCAGCCATGTGGGAGCCCAGTGATGTAACCATTATGCCTTCTGCTAGCAAATCTAAGTATTTCCCATAGATATACTGACATTTTAAAAATCATTTTGAACTATGAAATGTTTAAAACCTGATATATCAACCAGGACTGAAATCAGCCATAGGTAGCAGAATGAAAGAGTGGATGAGACAAGCAAGACATTTACTTGTCTCATGATGAAGAATCCTGGTCATTCACAGTCCAGACTTCATGCAGTGGCTCAGCATGTTGCCAGGAAACTAAGATCTTTGTGCTGCCTGATTTGCCATCTTACGCTATGATCCACCTCAAGGAAGCAAGATGGCTGCTGCACCTCCCAACCTCTCACGTGTTATTCCAGAAAGGAGGAGGAAGTGATTTGGAACAGA
>NW_006200956.1:64998-72750 GCF_000334495.1 Tupaia belangeri chinensis | reverse complement strand
GAAAGCGAGAAATCACCCCCCAGGGGGGATGGTCACGCCGCAATCCCTTCTCCTCCATTCTCCTCTCGGGATCTTGGGCACGCACGCACACGTGCCTGGCGTGAGTTTTAAGCCACCGGGTCCGGGACACGAACTGCGTTCGACTACGTGGGAATCCAGCGACATAGCCATTACGCCAACTGCTGGTTCCCTGAACTATTAATTTTATTTAAAATTTTCATCCTCCCAAATAAAGAAAGACAGGAAGAATGGTAGAAATCTGGTATAGGGAATAAATGATCACATGTGTATTAATAATTGAGACCTATACAGAGATTCTCAAATGATTTCATTGGACTGTTGCAAGAGTCTTTTCTCAGAAACATAAAAAAAAAAAAAACATGTTTTTGACTGTTTGTAATACTAAAATTAATTATGTCTAGCATTTAATGAGAAGTTACTATGTCCTCCACATGGTTTTAAGTTATGACTTGTATCAAGTAATTTAATCTTGTACTAATTCATGCGACTAATACTATTATCAGGCCCACTTGCCAAACTAAGAATGAGGTTACTTCTCACTCTAATTATTCACAGAGATGCCTATTTTAACAACCGCAAGAAGAGTGATCTAACACATATTATGCACAAATGGTATTAATGAAATAAATTCAAAAGAATATATATTAGGATACCAGAAAGTACCGTCTGGAAGCTCCACACTGAATGTGGCTGGTAAGTCCTATTTCTGCCCAGAAGAATAGAACAAAGACAACTTTCACTCCCTATCTCTAAGTAAACCACTGCTGCCCATCTCAAGCACCACACACATCTGAGAAAAATCAATCTTTTGTAACCTGAGACCAGTTCACTGCGTATGTCCAGGCCCGCACTTTGTCAACATGAACTAACCACGTGATAGGAACACAGAGTCATGCGTTCTGCCAACACGAGGAGCTAATCACTTCCGTGTCATTTTTGTAATTGCCACTGTTTTACTTGGTAACGAAAACTGAAGAACTTTCCTGACAAAATATAAAACACATAGTCATTTCCCTTCTAAATGTGTCAGTCTATATCATTACACCCACAAAATTAACATCTAAGTTGAAACTTGACTCTTAAAGGTAAAGTTTATCACAAATATTCCAAATTTCAGACTGGGTCTATACGTTTATTTTTATCCAGAAGGTCAACAATGACTGTTTATAATTTGGTGTTGTGCATCGCGCCAACATTCTCAAGAGCAGATTATGCAGTCAAGATGGATCCATGTTACCCGGCAAAGCTCTTCCACAGCGAGCTACTGCTTTGCGGTGTGCCCTCCAAGTGGTCGCTCCGTTTTGTTTGTGATGAAATGACTAACCCTCTGAGTCACAGCACCAAAGTAGTCTTTAGAGTGACAACTGCTATTACAAAATGATAGGGCCGTGCTGTTGCACCTGCAGCGAGTGAGTGGCTGCCTCCTCCTCTGGCTTGCCTCATCCCTGCTGACACCAGGAGGCTGTGGCTTCCCGCATGGCCAGACCCTTGAGGTCAGGATTCTGAGGCAGTCTGCTCTCTTTCCCCCTCTTCAGTCACTTGAGGGTCACGGGCACCATGATGCCCCAGCCAGAACAGGGAGGACAGGGTGACGACCTCAGGAGTGCCACACTCCTGTTTTTGACGGCTGTGTGCCATTTCAAGAATTTCTGTCACACTGGTTCTTCCTTTGTTTAAATTCTGTTTTTAGACTATGTTTTGTGTGTGTGTGTGTGTTTTTTTTTTTTCCTTTGCAGGCAGTTACCTCCCCTATCTGTACTAAAAATAACAAGAACAAAATTCTTTTAGTGACATCCTTTAATATTTCCATCATCATTTAGAAAAAAAGTCTTCCCCTGGCTCTCAGCTGCCGCTGGCACCAAATTAAACCACATTATTGTGGATTTAAAAGTTAGATTTCTATAATGAGTCTCTCCAAATGTACTGTATCTAATATTCACCCATTAAAATCATTAACCATTGAACTGCTTGTAACTTACAATACCCACTCTCCTAATTACGCCAGGGAACACCACATCGTCCCTTTAACCTGGTAACATGCTCCCGGCTAATTCACGTCACTCCCCTACGGATTCAAATTACCTCCTTAAAAATACAATTTCTCCTAAGACAATCTAATAATTTTGCCTAGGAGCCCAAGCAAGTGTTAAGCTTTATAATACAGACATTTTGTGAGGAGGAACAGTATTTTTAGATATTAAATTCTATAATAACTTTCCCTCTGTGCAGTTCCATTTTCTCTGTCTGATTTTAACAGGAAGCTAGCTCTGTGCTCATGACCTTAGGCAAGTCTGGAGGTATTGCAGGAACAAAGATTTCTTAAAAATAAAACACTCTTTATAAGTATTTGTTCCCCAAATTCTCTTTATGGTATCTGTTCTCCAAATTCAGACTCTTCATTGAGGGGAGGTAGGAGTGGAGGTATGGAGAGGGGAAAAGGCGATAGGACTAATACATAGGAAGGCTCTGAAATTCATGAAACACCATAGGCAGCTGTGCATCTTGTTTGAATCTCACCCTCAACTCTTCAGGTAAAGGCTCTTCCTCAGCTGCCCACCACCTCTTCCATGAGGGAGCTGGGAGAGAGTGCTCACCAGGGACCGCTCCCCATGGGTCCTTTGTAACTCATCCTTAGCAGGCCACCCACGGGTCTTCATTGTAGTCCAGAGACCTAAATTCTGTTCCCATTGAGTTCTCTGAGATCTGCTTCTTTAAAAGGTAATGTGTGGCAGAAGACTTTGGTGCAAAATGTTTAAAGCATTTGCAAAATTACAGCAAGGTCTCAGCAGGTGGCATGGTGATTACAGTGCTGGACTTCCACATACCCCACCACAATGTGAGCCCTGGACCTTGCGTCCTGAAATTCATGTCGAGTATGCATGCGCGCATGTCCAAATTCCCAGGAGGAGAAAGGAGAAGGAACTGTGGTGTGGTCATCCTCCCTATGAGGACCTAGACCTTTATATCTAGTCAAATTATTGTCCAAGTGTAAGTATACAATACAAGGAAACTCCGTGGATATTAAAAAACATATTTGGGTCAACAGATGGCATGGTGGTTAAGGTGCTGGACGCCTACATAGCTGACTGCAATTTGAAACCAGGACCTGGCAGCTTAAAAAATCACACTGGGCATGTGTACTCAAAATCCCAGGAAGAGAATAGAGGAGAAGGGATTTGTGGTAATGGGATCCCCCCAGGGAGGTGATTTCTCACTTTTCCCCTCATTGTCTCTCTGTGTCTCTCCAGCAAGCCCTATGGCAAAAACCAAACCAAAACAAAAAGAAAACTGAAAATTTTATATATATATATATATGTGTGTGTGTGTGTGTGTGTGTGTGTGTGTGTATTCAACTAAGCATTGAAGTAAGTATAAGCACTGAAGTAAGTGTTGATGTTAGAATTTAGGTCGGGTTCATGGATGTGCAGGTATTTCTCTAAAGGACCCATCAGTTCTTGGTCATGTTTCTTACCCTCTGTATTCCTTGTACCGGTAATTCACCTTGGTCACTCGCTTTCCTTTCTTTCTTCCATGTGCACCTCAAATAATGCATTCTAGGAGACTGGCCTAATCCACCTCATTCTCTTCCTTGTGGTTCCGAAATAGCATCTCTTTTATAACAGAATGTTTCACCTTGCACTGTAGACTTCTCTGTAGATGTAGATCTTTGTGTGATTTTCTGATGTTTGTGAACACAGGTCATTTTTTTGTCCATAACACAAAGCCAGGAGGTATCTTGTACTTAGTGGTTGAGCAGAAATCATTTCCCAGGTAACTTTTCTCCTGTATTTGCTTTTGATTTCACTTTGTCTTCTGATGTTTTCCTCTCTCTAACTCTTCAATTTCTCTACCATTGACATCGATTTTCCAAGAAAATGGACAGTTGAATCATAGCTGAAAACTCTCATAACTATGTCAGGAAAGTTTTATAGTATTTTTTTTTTTTTAGAGAGAGATTTTTGGTATAGAGCATGTGCACTCACCAGAGAGACAGAGAGATAGAAAGAGAGAAATCACACACACCCCCCAGGGGGGATGGCCACACCACAGTCTCCTATCCTCCACTCTCCTCTCAGGACTCTAAGCACGTATGCACATGCGCCTGATGTGAGTTCCAAGATGCCAGGTCCAGGACTCAAACCATGGTCGACCATTGGGAGTTCAGTGGCATAACCACCACACCATCTGCTGGTCCCCATAGTGAAGTCTGATATAATCAATGGCACATTCAAAACATCCTGAAGCACTTTTTAGAAAATCCTCAAATATTTCCGTCTACTCTCTTTCTCTAAATATGTTTTCTTTTGTTTTAACACCGGGCGATAGGATGCTAAATAAATTCCTGTGCCTTGTTCATTCTTTGTATTTTGTTAAATAGCTCCTATTAAAGTTACGAAATGTATTAGACTGTTTTATTCTGCTACATTATAGATCCTGTCACATTGTATTTACCATTTAAAGCACTGCATTAGATAGTGTGTTCTGAACCCATTTATTACGGTAAACTGAATAGTATATTATCATGTACAAAATATATTTATCTATTATTCTCCATAGTTTTTGTGAATATTTGATTAAATGACTAGATGAAATGCTTGTATCGAAGTATATTTTATGGTATTTGAATATAGCATTAATTCCACATTGTTTTCAGGGTTTAACAAATCCCCTACAATATCTTTAAACGTTTTGAAGCAAGAATAATGGCGAATTCAGTCTCAGTATTAAGTAATTATTTCTTTCATAAAGTCTACTGAAGTCATTGGACTACGAGAGGCCTTCACAAAATTCCTGGAAAATACATATTACAAAATAGCTATGCATGAATTGCATTTCTTTTGGTGTCAAAATGAAACTTGTACTTTAATTCTATTTTCCCACAAGCTTATTGAAGTCTCCTCTCACTGTATTTTCGCATACCGTCATAGGCTTTCTTTGTTTTGTTTTTAAAGACAAGATCTCTTTAGTCATGATCTGCCTCAGCCTCCTGAGTGGCTGGGACTAGATGTCCCACCACGAGGCCAGTCTTTCAGAGTGGTCAGGAAATGAATCTGGGCCTCTTATGTGGCCTCAGCCTACTAGGTGCACTGTCGGCCTGTTTTGGTACTTAGTGGGGTCACTTTCATGTTGAGTCTTTGTAGTAAACCTGAAATGTAGACTTTTTATCGAATTGTTACATGTGAGAAAGTAAAGCTTTTCAAATGAATAAGGCTTTCTAATATTATACAGCTAGTGGATCTCCAAGCGTAGATTTAATCCAGTAATGTTTCTATACATCTCTTGCATTTTCTATAACATCACAGACACTTATTTTTTATTTAGTTGTTGTTTTTTTTTTTTGAGAGGTTTTTACTATAGGGCACGTGTGCTCACCAGAAAGACGGAGAGAGACAGAGAGATAGAAAGAGAGAAATAACTCCCCAGAGGGGATGGCCACGCCGCAATCCCTTCTCCTCCGTTCTCCTCTCAGGATCTTGGGCACACACGCACACACGCGTGGCATGAGTTCAAGCCACCAGGTCTGGAACTCGAACCACGGTCAGCTACATGGGAGTTCAATGACACAGCCATTACTCTAACTGCTGGTTCCTCATCACAGACATTTATTGATCAGTGCTTCTGTTGGCTGTTATAATCTGAGACTACAGTTTATACAGACATTCTTCTGCTATCTAAACAAAATCCCTGTAACAGTTGTTCTGGGCACTTAGCAGTGATTTATTTCACACCTAAGGAGGGAAACACATCTTGAGTTGGTGGAGAAATAAAGTTTTCATTTTAAAAGGAATAATATAGTACGGGGACCAGCAGTTAGCGTAATGGCTCTGTCGCTGGACTCCCATGTAGTCGACCGCGGTTCGCGTCTCTGACCCGGTGGCTTAAAACTCACGCCAGGTATGTGTGCGTGTGTGCCCAAGATCCCGAGAGAATGGAGGAGAAGGGATTGCGGCGTGGCCATCCCCCCTGGGGGATGATTTCTCGCTTTCTGTCTCTCTGTCTGTCTTTGTCTGTCTGGCGAGCGCATGCACCCTATAGCAAAAAAACCTCTCCAAAAAATAAATAAATAAAGGAATAATATAGTATGAAAAAACCTATAGTTTTCTTTTTTATTATTTTCTAAATATGATTTAATTTTTTTAGTTGGTTCTCTAAATTTTGCCTTACTATATCTAAAACATTAAATTACTTGTTATCTGATGGGTCTAGAAGATTATAATATCCTATCTGAAGTAGAAAATACAGCTAAAGACTTCTAAAAGAACTTCCAAGGGCCTTAGACTCTTGTGTATTTCTATAAACAATTAATCGAATGGAACAGAACAACAAATCAGGCCACCAAGGGGCATAGTGCTGGAGACCACATGGCCAACTCTGTGGTTCAAGTCTGAGATTCAGCAGCTTGAAAAATCACATCAGATGTATGTGTGTGTTCATGCTTCAAATACCAAGAGGAGAAAGAATTATGGTGTGGCCATCCCCTTTAAGGGTGATCTCTCACTTTCTCTGTCTCAGTCTGTCTCTTTTATCCCCAGCTGTGATTAAATTGTTACACATGAGGAAGTGACCTGAATGCTTTGACCACTACAGATTCATGTGTTGAAATCCAGTCACCTAGATTATGGTGTTAGGTGGTCGAGCCTCTGGAAGGCGATTGGGTCATGAAGGTGGCAACCTCATGAATGGGATTAGTGTACCTCCCATCGTGTGAAGATACAGCACAAAGACACTGTCAGACAAGAAACGGGCCCTCACTGGAATCTACCAGCACTGATCCTGGACTTTCTAGCCTCCAGAACTGTGAGAAGGAAATTCTCTAGTTTACAAGGCACCCAGCCTAAGGCGGTTTGTCATAGCAGCCTGAGTGAAGATGTGCCCCTCTCAACTCTAAGGAAAGCCAGCGGGGCCTCCCTCCTGTATGGACTACCCCTGAGTCGGGCTAACTAAACCTCCCATCGGAGTCTGCTCTTAGTAACGTTAGTTAGCATTATAGAGAAAATGAAGGACTACGTGAGTTCTGTCCACATGCTCCTTACAGTAGGGTTCTTCCCTAAAACTACAACACAGGGACTGCATTTCCCTGTTTCATTTAGACAAGCAGAAGCGAAAAAAGCAATTAATAACCTAGATCAAAAGTAAGTCAAGGTTCAGCTGCTGCGGTGCAGTGGTAACACAAGTGCCCTGCAGGACTGGAAGCCATAAGGCAACTGTAAGTTCAAATCCCTGAACTTGAAAATACCCCAGAAGCATTTGCATAAATGAGCAGCCAAGGTCCTGTGGGCTGGGATGCTAGGGGAAGAAGACTGAGGCATGATGACACCCTGTCAAGGTGCTTCTCTCTCTCTCTCAAGCATGTACGCACTCTGTCGTTAACAACAAAAAGGAATAAAAAAGTGAGTAAAAGAAGAAATAGATAGGAATTCCACAAAAATTCACCCTAGGTCAGAGCCTTTTCCATACTTGAGAAATCACCCTGGCTGTCCCCACTGGTATCCTCGAGTGTGGCTGTCCCTCTCGATGTAGGTGAGAGACAGCTGTCAGATGGGCAGTCATCTGCCTGTGCGCCCCCCTCTCCATCTCTCTCATTTGTCACACCTATCCCGTGAAAGAGTGAAAAACTGCCCTCCTGACAGTGATGCTACTGGGGTGGACTGAAGACTGGACTGGAAACTGCAGCTTTTCTTTCTTTCTTTCTTTTTTTTTTTTTTTTTTTTTTAGAGGATTTTTTTTTCG
>NW_006200956.1:63000-64967 GCF_000334495.1 Tupaia belangeri chinensis | reverse complement strand
TTTTTTTTTTTTTGAGAGGATTTTGCTATAGGGCATGTGTGCTCACCAGAAAGACAGAGAGAGACAGAGAGAAAGCAAGAAATCACCCCCCAGAGGAAGTGCCACACCGCCATCCCTTCTCCTCCATTATCCTCTCAGGATCCTTGGCACGCACACACATGCGCCCAGCATGAGTTTAAGCCACTGGGTCTGGGACTTGAATTGCGGTCAACTATGTGGGAGTTCAGTGACATAGCCATTAAGCCAACTGGTGGTCCCAAAACCACAGCTTTTCAAAATATCCTGTTCTAAGATATTTTGAAAAGCACATAAACTGCACCCATTTGGAACGTGAATATCACAAACCATCTTCACATAAACACGTCTGATGACCCCCACCACACACGGTCAAAGACAAGAACACTGACTCTTCCAGGAACTCTTTAGTCTACAAATCTGCCCCTCCCAGGGCCATCCCATGACTTACTCTGGTCTCAAACAGCTTGTTATTATCTTTCCCAAACTTCTCTGCGTTGAGATGTCCCCCAGTTACCCCTCTTTGCGATCTCTCTTTCTGCGGAAAATAATACATCTCACTTTGTGGACGATAAGTGGGTTCCTGCTAGTCTGTGACTGATGGACATCTGCTCGCAACTTCAGCAACCAGTGGACTCAACTGTAGTCTCTCGTACCCCTGGTGTGGCGACCAGGTGTGAGGTGTATACTGGGTAGTTACTGGCTCGTGCTGGTTAGGAGTTCCAAGTCAGGAGGTAAGAAAGAGGAAGAGCTCACTCGGGAGGAGCTGGGCAAAGCCTCGACAAAGACCTCGTACACAGCGAGGCAGGCGTGTGCCTGGCCAATGCACGGAGAGCGTTGCCCACGTTCCTCACTGCCCCCCTTCATTTGGGCTTTCTCTAGGGAGCTCGTGAATCACCTGAGCAGAAGAACACATCACCCCTGCTGGTGTTCTCCCCATGTTGAGGAGGTTACCGAGGCCTGCCCAGCCTCCACTGGCCCCACTGGCCCCAGCCATGCTGGTCTGTAGCTCTAGAGAGCTATGTTCTTGGGGTGTACCCTACATTAAGTCTGAACCAGCACCAAGAAAAAACAAATGCCCTTGACTTCATTTTTAATCAGTTTTTAAGTGAAAGTTAACATATTAAGACAATAGAAATAATATACATGATTTTATTACAAATTAAAAAAAATACAACTTTTAAAAAAAAATTACTATCGATACCAATTCCTGTGCTACCATACACAAGTCAAGAAGTTAAACCATAAATAGTATGGAACAGTCAACATCAGAAGGTTTAAAGTCTAGCTATATGTAGTAGGCCCCGAAAAAGTTCTTTCTCTACAAAAGTTCTTTTTCTCATCTGTACAAAAATCTGCACAGTTTTTAGACTGAAGCTAATATAGAGCTGCACTTGAATTCCCGTCCTTAGCAAAACAATCACCTGAGCACACACATGCATTCCACACACATCAGTATAGGATAGCCATTTCCTCTTCCTCCTCTTCCTCCTTTCTCCTTTCCTCTTCCTCCTCTTCCTCACCTTCCGGCTCATTCTTCAATGAGCTGTTGGCCTGCCAGGGCCTTCTTTCCTGTTTCCCTTTTGCCCGTGGACAATATGCAGCGATACCCTTCTCGCAGTTCTCCTTTAGTTTACCTGGTTTCTGTTCACCCTGTGGAAAGCCTCTGTCAGTTCCGGCTGCTCCGCGGGCTTCTGAGGGGAGCTCACACCAGGCAGGTGCCGCTGTCACCATGCGCAAAGGAGACCCCAACAAGCAGAAGGGGCAAAACGCTCTCCTGAGACTTCTTCCTGCAGACCTGCCGGGAGTAGTGTGAGAACCATCCAGACTCTACGGTCAGTTTTTCTGAATTCTCCAAGAAACTTTCAGAGATGGGAGACCATGTCTACAAAGGAAGTCGAAGTTTGAAGATATGGCAAAAAGTGACAAAGCTCGTTATGAGGCAGATGAAA
>NW_006200956.1:48376-61730 GCF_000334495.1 Tupaia belangeri chinensis | reverse complement strand
AAAGGAAAAGAACCCAAACACTCCGAAAGGCTACTATCTGCCTTCTTCCTGTTTGGGTCTGAATATCACCCAGCAATCGAAAGTGAACACCCAGCAGTCAGCAGGTGACATGGTGGTTAGGTCCCTGAACTCTGACATGGCCAACCCCTGTTCAAGTCTCAGACCCAGCAGCTTGGACATCAGACCGAGTCAGTGTGTGTGTGGGTGTGCCCAAAATCCTGAGATGAGAACAGAGGAGAAGGGGCTACAGCATGGCCATCCCCCCACGGGAGGTGACTTCTCACTTTCCCACTCTCTGTTAAGCACACGTGCCCAGTGGCAAAAGCCCAGGAAAAATTAAAAAAAGAAGAAGTCACACCAGGCCTGCTCATTAGGGACACTACAGAAAAACCAGGTGAAATGTAGTCTGAACAATCAGTCGAAGGCAATAATGGCCCTTGACGTTTTAAGGGGATGTGCAGGCCTTTTGTCTAGGGGCTGGAGAGGCAAGGAAGGCGAGGGGGTTGGTGGAACAAACACGGAGACTCCACCGCTTCAAGGCGGTCTACCATTCCTAATGTGGTAGGAAGATAAAGCTAACAGTGGCTTACATTTTCATGATTTAATAAACATTAAGCATTTTCTTCCTTTTTTAAAAATTTAATTTAATTTTTTTTTTTAAATTTGTGCTATTGGGTGCTTGCAGAGAGACAGAGAGAGAATGAGGAGGAAAGTGAGAAATCACAGAATCTCCCCTGGGGTGGCGGCCATGCCACAATCCCTTCTCCGGTCTCCACTCAGGTTTTGCAGCACACGTGCACACGCACTCAGTGTGTTTCTCAGGCCGCCAGGTCTGAGACTGGAACCACAGTCAGCTACAAGGTGTCCAGCACCTGAGCCACCACGCCACCTGCTGGCTCTCTGAGTACCTCTTATGTACCTGACCCTTACAGGGAATATACCCTTGAGCAAGACTCATCAGAGGCCCCTGTACTACTTCCGGAAAGTTAGGGAGGACAGTCTAAGACAGGGATGTAAAGGCTGCAGAGGTCGAAGGAAGATGGAGCTGGGGGGCGGGGTGCCCTTGTTTCACGGACTAAGGCTTCCCTCTGACAACAGAGGAAATGTGGGTGATGCCTCAGAGGCAGGACATGGGGCTCAGACTGCTGGCCTGAAACAGCAGCACAAATGCCATGATTTGGGGACAGCAGGTGGAGCGGTGGTTAAGGCACTGAAAACTCCCACATGGCTGACTACGGTTTGAATCCCAGACCCGATGGCTTGAAAATCATGCTAGGTGCGTGTGCATGCCCAAATCCCAAGAGGAGAATAAAAGAGAAGGAATTCCACCATGGCCATCCCCCCAGGGGATGATTTCTCACTTTCTCTCCCTCTCTCTCTCTCTCTCTCCTTCACCCTCTCTCTCTCTCTCCCCTCTCTCTCTCTCTCTCTCCTTCCCTCTCTCTTTCTGTCCCCTCTTCCCATGCGGCCAATACAGGGCTGAAGCCTCTTTCTCTCTCTCTCTCTCTCCTCCTCTCTCTCTTCTCTCTCTCTCTCTCTCCTTCCCTCTCTCTTTCTGTAACCTCTTTCTCTATCTCTCTCTCTCTGTCCCCTCTTTCTCTCTCTCTCTCTCCTCCTCTCTCTCTGTCCTCTCTCTCTCTCTCTCTCTCCCTCTCTCTCTCCCTCTCGCCTATATGCCCTATGGCAAAAATCAAGACAAACCAAACGAAACGAATTCCATGATGTGACCTGGAGAGATCTGAACAACAGTCCTGCTCACTCCAGGGTGGGCCCGGGAGACCTGCTTCACAGTCCTCCACGCACACCATGGCTTTGGCATGGCCAAGCTATTCTTGCTGACCTTTAGCAGAACAAAGACCTTCCTGCACAGCAGAGCCTTCCAGCTGAGCACCTCCCAGGCCTCCCTGTCTGTTCCAGGGAACCCCTTGCCTGCCTCACCTCTCCTGAACAAAAGACCTGCACACCCCCCTTTAAAAAGTCAAGGGCATTTTTCCCTTTCTTTCTTTTTTCTGGTTCATATTTACCTGTAAGGTACATCCCAAAGAGCACAGCCCTCTAAAACTGCTGGCGGTCCAGAGTGGCTGGGGCCCGTGGAGATCGGGCAGGTTTCTGTTTTCGGAAGGGCCACTCGCATCATCTCCCGAGCCTGAGGACATAGGAGTCTTCACAGCTGCACAGGGACAGACACTCTGTATCCGAGACAATAAGGAATTCACAGCCAAGGTCTCCTTCTTCATGGACTGACTGGACTGCTTCTTTCTTTAGACAGATTTTTACTATAGGGCGAGGATACAGAGAGACAGACAGAGAGATCAAAAGTGAGAAATCACACCCCCAGAAGGGGTGGGCATTCTGCAATCCCTTCTCCTCCAATTTCTCTCAAGATTTGGGACACACATGCACAGCCTGAGTTTTAAACCACCGGGTCTAGGACTCGAACCACAGTCAACTATGTGAGAGTCCTGCTGGTCCCTGGAATGACTGCTTTATGAGCACCTGACTAAAATAAGGAGCATTTCTGTCGGCTCTGGGCTTACCCCATTGAGTGCACCTTCACGAGGAGGTTTCAACTGGCTGCACTCTAGGAGCATGTGGAAGTCAGATATAGGACCAAACCAAAATGGATTCAGGAAGCCTGAGATTGAAGTCCAGTTTACATTATTATGTAAAAAAAATAACTCCCAAACAGCACCTGCAGGCAAATACATTTGAAATATTTTGCCAAAGATCCAAAGCTCATATTTAAGACTTACGGGGAGGTTAAGTAAGACCACTTAAAAAGTAGTTGAAAGTATTCAGAGAGAGGAGTCAAGTTCCTACATATTCATGAAATAAGAGCTTCTTGCCAACAGTCACGTGCATTTTACCCGGTACTTCTTTACTGTCTTGGTCCTCTGGGTGCATCTGTGTTCCTCAGGAAGGGAAGTCCCTGGACTTGCCAGGCAGGGAAGGGAGATTTTGTAATAAAAGTACTAGAAGACAGTGCCTAGTTAGTTTTCAGATAGTCATAAATAAATAAATAAGCCTGTTAATGTGCGTGGACACACACACACATACACACACACGTATGCATATATACATGTACTATATATATATATATATATATATATATATAAAACAGATTTTTTTTTTAGAAAAAGGGTGGGGGGGGAAGGTAAAGTGATTTCAGACAATACTGAAAAGTGAACCAGGGTTCTACTTCTGGAGTTGCTGAGTAAAGATCTCCAAAAATCTACATCTCCACAAAAGGCATAAGAACATTGCAAAAACAGCCCAAATCAGCTTTTCAGGTCTCTGGAAATTAACT
Organism: Tupaia belangeri chinensis; assembly: GCF_000334495.1. Classification (NCBI taxonomy): domain Eukaryota; kingdom Metazoa; phylum Chordata; class Mammalia; order Scandentia; family Tupaiidae; genus Tupaia; species Tupaia belangeri. The sequence continues at coordinate 58,423 of NW_006200956.1, read as the reverse complement.
AAAGGATTCCAATATTTCAAAGAGAATTTAAGTGGAACAACAGACTCTTGATGAAATGCCTTGTGGCAATTACCTTGTTCTAAGCCCGTTCTCCTCCCCCAGCTCCACTTAGCCTTGCAGATCCAAAGCCCTGCGCCCTCATGGCTCTGAGACCAGCACCTCGGAGTCACTGGGGGAGTAGGACAGGTTGGGAGCATCTTAAAGCCCAATTTCTCCTCTGCCACAAAATCGCCACTATTGAATCCATCTGACAGTTCTCTGGAAACAGTTCTCAGGGCCTGTTTTCATTTGACCAGACTCAAGATTTCGCTGTTGAGCAGCCCGACTGGCAGGTGGTTTGTCGAAACCAATCAGCCGCCATCATCTAATGTTGCAACAGCCTGAGGTGGTGTTACCAAAGCCAGCCAGAGGCAACACGAACACTTAACAGGAAAAACTGGGGGATGAGATATCCACATAGTCTTCAAAAAGTGCCATCACGTTACTGGGGATCTAAGAGACCATGCGTGTGCAGACACACGCCCCAGAATACCTGAAAAGGCTCCAAGTTCTCACCTCAGGCCAGCCTTGACCTCCTGCTCAAGCAGGAAATAGAGACTAAAACAGAAGTGCACACTGCCTTCCAGACCACTGAAGGCTGATTCTAACGTGTACACAGCGCTCCTCTATAAAGACTCATACATTCAAATAAGGAAATCTTTGTCTAATCGTTACCACTGACTTCAATGAACATAACCAATGAAAAAATAAGAGGAGACTTCAAAAGATTATTGGAAAATGGGATTTAAAACAAACTCTACACATAGTCTTGTCATAACATACATTTTCTATGAACTTTCTGAAGACTTCTCATTAAAAAAAAGAAAAGAACAGTCTCAGAGGCCTATGTGGTCACCACCAAGCATATCAACATATGCATAATAGAAGTCTCAGGTGGAGAGAAGAGAAAGCACTGAAGGAATATTTGAAAAATAACGACTGAAAACTTTCCCCAATTTTTTTTTTTATCAAAATGCAGAGTTCATGTGCTCGCCAGAGAGAGAGAGGGAGAAAGCAGCTCCAATGGGGCATGGTCATGCCACAATCCCTTCTCCTGTTTCCCCATCTTTTCATGACTTTGAACACACACACACACACACACACACACACACACACACCTAGTGTCTTTTTTTTTTTTTTGAGAGGTTTTTGCTATATGGTGTGTGTGCTTGCCAGAAAGATAGAGAGAGACAGAGAGACAGAAGGCAAGAAATCACCCCCCAGGAGGGATGGCCATGCCGCAATCCCTTCTCCTCCATTCTAATTTTGGGATCTTGGGCACGCATGCACACCCACCTGGTGTGAGTTTAAGCCACCCGGGCTGGGACTCGAACCACGGTTGACTACATGGGAGTCCAGCGACATAGCCATTACACTAACTACTGGTCCACCCCTAGTGTCTTTTTCAAGATAGTAGCGCTGAGATCCATCCCTGATATGGATGGCCATGGGGAATCTGGATTCCCCTATCTCCTGGGCTACAGGGCTGACCCCAAATTTTCCAAATTTGATGACAAACTACTCTGCACATCCAAGAAACTCAAGTAACTCCAAACTCAAAGGAATTCACATCTAAACTTATCATAATAAAAAGTACAAAAGCCAAAAGCAAAGAACTTTTAAAGTTCTCAAGTAAAAGGAAGCCTCGGGAACCAGCAGTTAGCATAATGGCTATGTCGCTGGACTCCCACGTAGTCGACCACAGTTCGCGTCCCAGACCCGGTGGCTTAAAATTTACGCCAGGCACGTGTGCGTGTGTGCCCAAGATCCTGAGAGGAGAATGCAGGAGAAGGGATTGCGGCATGACCATCCTCCCTGGGGGGTGATTTCTCGCTTTCTGTCTCTCTGTCTCTCTGTCTGTCTGGTGAACGCACGTGCCCTATAGCGAAAACCTCTCCAAAAAAAATAAGGAAGCCTCAATAAGAGTAATTAAGCCACTTCCCATTAGAAACCATGGAGGTCAGAAGACAGGGAGTGATCTCTTCAAGCAGATCAAAGTAACAGACTGTCAATAAGAAATTCTATACCAGCAAAACCATTCAAGAAAGGAGATACTCCCATAGTCAGAAAATTGAGAAAATTAATTACTAGCACGCCTACTCTACAAGAAACTCTAAAGGGAGTACCTCAGGTTACATAGTAACTTGAATCCACATACACAAAAAAGTAAAGAAAACCAGTAGAAGTAACTACATAAGTAAATATAAAAAACAGTATAAATATATTTTTTGTTTGTAACACTTTTAAATCCTACTAAACAATTGCATAAAGCAATAATTATAAAACCGTGATGCACTTATAATATATACAAATTTAATTTGTCTGTAAGACTACACAGGAGAGAAGAAGGAGCAAAACTATATTGAAAAAAGTTTTTGTCTATTATTGAAATTAATTTGGTATTAATCTGAATAGATTGTTTTAAGTTATAATCCTTAGAGTAATTATTAACAAAACAACTCAAATTCATATAGTAAAAGGACCACCAAAGAAATTTCAATTATAGACTAGAAAGTATTTTTTAACACCAAAAAAGACATTAATGGATGAATAGAAGAACAAAGGAATATATGATGCACACACAAAAATTATATAACCAAATGACAGAAATAAACTCTACTTACTCAGTTATTATGTTAAATTTATTTGGACTGTCTTATGTGATATATGTATAGATATCACATAAAGCAACTACTAAAAAAAACTAATCAAACAGATATACCAAAAACACTATTGATAAATCAAAATAAAAGTCAACAAATATTTAAATGACTCATAGGAATTCAGGAAAAAGGAAGCAAAAAGTAATGGAAGAGACCAAGAGAAAACAAATAGTAAAATAGCAGATTTAAGCTTTGACACATCAATAGCTACATTAAATGTAAATGGTTTAAATAAACCAATTGAAGAAAAAAGTGGCTCGTATATTTGTGAACCTATTTTTCGAATCCTAACTCAGCGAGATTGAAATGTCTATCACTTCCTCAGTTTTACACTACCTTGATTACTGTGGCTCATAGCAATTTTATTTTTTCAATTTGCTATAGGGTGTGTGTAGTTGCCAGAGAGAGATTAAAAAAAGAGAGAGAGAGAGAGAAAGTGAAAAAGTACTTCCAGAAGGATAGCCATGCCACAGTCACTTCCCCTCTATTCTCCTCTTGTGATTTTGGGCATGCATACACACATGCCTGGCATGTTTTTCAAGCCACTGGGTCTGGAACTCAAACAGCAGTCAGCCACATGGGATCCAGCCACCTTAATCACCATGTTACCAGCCTGCCCATTCTTAGTAATTTTAAAATTACTTCCAATTTATTCTTTAAAAATGTTTTAGCTAAATTTTAGAATATGTTTTTAGTCTGTATCTACAGAGCATAAAAAAATACTGTTGAGATTTTTATTGAGTTGTGTTAAATCTAGATCAATTTGGAGAAAACTGACACCTTCACAATATTGAGATGGGTACAATTTGCGTTGTTTGTCCTTTAGCATTTGGTAGAATTTCCCAGTGAAATTATTTGAGCCTGGAGATTTCTTTTGAGGAGAATTTAAAAATAGGAATTTAATGTATTTAAGAGTAATAAAGAATAATTTAGGTTCTCTATTTCCTCTCATGAGCTGTGTTCATTTGTGGTTTTAGAGAAATCGGTGTATTTCATCCATAGTCTCAAATTTTTGTGTATATAGCTGTTTGATTTATTATCCCTTTGATTTTTTTTTTTTTTGCAGGTTTTCAGGTAATAGCCCCTTTCAATTTTTTTTTTTGCCTCTTTCAATTTTGATACTGATGTTTTATATTCTCTCTCTCCCTCTCCCTCCCTCTTTCTCTCTCTCTCTCCCTCTTTATCAGTTTACCTAAGGGTTTATCAATTTCATTGACCTTTACAAAGAAACAGCTTTTGGTTTCATTGTTTTCTCTATTATTTTTCTTTTCCAGTTTCTTTGATTTCCATTCTGTCTTTATTGTCTTTACTCATCTTGACGTTAATTTATTTTGCTATACTTTTTTAGTCTCTAATCTATTTTAGGTTCTTGATTTGAGACATTTCTTTCTAATGCAAACATTTAGTGCAGCAAGTTTTCCTTTAAATCTTGTTTCAGCTACATCATACAAATTTTATAAGTTATATATTTTTTAAGTCTCTTGAGACTTGTTTGACTCATAGATTAACTCAAGGATCTTCAAAAAGTTCATAGAAAATATATTATGAAAAAATATGTATGATTTCAATTTTTTTGCAACAAATAAACATGTACTAACTTATTATGACATGTCTAACTAGGAAAGAAGGCTAAGACATCAGTTTGTAGGGAGTTGTTAGCAGAGCAATATAAATTCTACCAAAACTGAAGCAAGAACAAACACAAAACTTACAAAGGAGCTTGGGAGGAAGAATGGCGAAATCATTGATATTTTTCAAAAACTCTATTAGGATAGGAACCAGCAGTTAGCGTAATGGCTATGTCACTGGACTCCCACGGAGTCGACCGTGGTTTGCATCCCGGACCCAGTGGCTTAAAACTCACACCAGGCACATGTGCGTGCGTGCCCAAGATCCCGAGAGGAGAATGGAGGAGAAGGGATTGCAGCGTGGCCATCCTCCCTGGGGAGTGATTTCTCACTTTCTGTCTCTCTGTTTCTCTCTGTCTGTCTGGCGAGCGCATGCTCCCTATAGCGAAAAAACCTCTCTCTCAAATAAATAAATAAATAAATAAATAAATAAATAAATAAATAAATAAAAAACCAGTAAAACAAACAAAAAAACTCTATTAGGATAATGCCCCCAAAGAAATCAGTTTACAAATGAATAGCTGTTTCAAGAATGAATGTGTTATAAAGGAGATGATACTCATTGCAACAAACCATCCATATCAATTTGCAAGGTAAAACTTAATTGAGTTTGTCCCCTAATTGAAGAGGACCAGCTGTAGTGGGCTACAAGGAAAAAACAACATTAAAAATGGAGTCTATCAGGCTAAGAGATGAACAGCCATTCTGCTTCTGTAAACACGCTTGCAAACCCTGTCAGCAGTTAGGAAGGATATGCCCCCTTGTAACCTTGTGGTTTCACACCCCTGTAGCTGCTACCCCAGAGGTCCTTGCAGCCTTTCCTCCCTGGACAGTTTTCTCCTCCCTCAGCCACATCCCCTGCCTAGATACCTGAAACCTCCCTTGCCGTAAAGACCCTTGGACCCCTTCCCCAAAAGACAATCCCTCCCAAGGCTGTGCTTAAATGCTCTGTGAAACTGCAGGATAGGGCTGCCACTTCCGACACTGCCTGCGTGCAGTGAGGGGTGTCAGTCCCTGGCCAGGAACAAAGGCTCATGAAATTCCTAATTCGAGTAGTCCCAATCCTTGACAATCTCACACCACAACACAACGGTTTACAGCAGAAATAGTAGTCCACACTGTAGTTGTCTCAAGTGGTTCACCTTTCACAATTCTGACTGAAAATTACAGTGCAGCCAACTCTGTTCCAGGTCAGTCACATACAAGAGCGGAGCTTTCAATGGAAATTTTAAACAAGCGAGTTCAAGATCCTGAAACATTTCCTCAAAGAACTGTAGCAGGAGCAGACACATGGTTTATCGATATGACCCTTGAAGACAAAGCAAAAGCAGAGTAGTCAAGAACCAAGGTCATGGCAATAGTTTCTGGAATGCTCAAGGCATCTTCCTCGTTGACTTTATAAAAGGTCAAAGAACAATAACATTTGTTCATCATAACAATGTTCTGAGAAAGTTAGCCAAAACTCAGCAGAAAACAGCCAAAAAGCTTCACTAGAGTCCGTGCCTACCACAACAATATTGATGCTCATTCCTGCCAACAACCAAGGGTAATTTTGCGTTTCAATGGGAAATCATTAGGCCTTCTTCTGGCTCAGTCCTCATCTGGCTTGTTCTGACTTGCTTTTGTTTCCTTATCTTTAAAGAAAAATCTTTAAAGGACACCCATTTTTCTTCAGCTAAGAATATAAAAAAAGATTGCATTAACATGCTTAAATTCCAAGGATCTTCAGGGTTTTGTTTATTTTTTGTTATTTTTTGGCTTTTGCCATATGGTGTGTGCACTTTCCAGAGAGATACAGAAGGACCCCCACCAAAAAGAGGATAGCCACACCAACCTCCTCCTCTATCCTCCCCTCAGGATTTTGGTCATGTACACACATGTACCCTGCATGATTTGCAAGCCACTGGGCCCAGGACTTGAACCGTAGTTGGCCATGAGGGAGTCCAGTGCCTTAATCACCATGCCACCTACTGGCCTAGTATCTTCAGTTCTTTAGAAACAGAGTAAATGACTAGTAGCATTGCTTGCAAGTGTCTTGAACTTGACAGTGCTAATATTGAGAAATAACTTTGTTATTAATTTTTATCTTTTAATTTCATTTTCCATGAATTTTATTTTAATTTGACCAGAGAGAGACAGGGTGAGAAAGAGAGCAAGAGGGAAAATGAGAACACAAGCCGTAAAGTGTGGGACTCAAACCGGGCACATGTGGGAGTCCAGCACCCTTAACCACCATGCCACCTGCTGGCCTTCTAATGGCCTTCTAAGTGTGTTTTTTAAATTTTCAATATTTGAGATTTTTCTATTATCTTTGTTGTATTGACTTTTTCTTTTTTGACATTTGATCTAACTCCATTATAGTCAGAGAACGCACCTTGATGATTTTCAAATCTTTTAAATTCATTGAGCTTTGTTTTATGCCCCAGGATAGGTGTTAGCCTGGTGATTGTTCCTTTTGAAAAGAATGTGTATTCTACTCATTTGTAGAGTGTTTGGTCAATGCCAATCAGACCAGATTAGTTGGTAATGCTCATTTCTTCCAGATCCTTGTCTGTCTGTGGGTTCTGTAGATTGCTGTAAAAGGAGTGCTGAAGATTCCAACTACAATTCTGAATTTAACTATTTCTCCTTCAAGTTCTGTCAGTTTTTGCTTCACATGCTTTGAAGCACTATTGTTGGATGCATGCACGTTTTGGATTGTAATGTCTTAATGAATCACCCTTCTCATCACTATACACTGATTTTATCTTTTGTAATTGTCTTTGCTCTGAAGTCTATTTGCTGTTAATTCAGCCTCTCCATCTTTATTTTCTTTTATATTTGTATGGTATATCTTTTTATGTCTTTTCACTGTTCACCTAAGTAAGTTTATTGTAGACAATATATAATTGGGGCATTAAAAAATCCACTCTGAAAAAAAAATTAATACACTTTATAATGTGTTATAGGGCATGTGTCCTTGGAGAGGGACAGACACAGAAAGAGAGTGAGAGAAAATGAGAAATCACCCTGTAGGAGGGAATGGCCATGCAATCCCTTCTCCTCCATTCTCCTCCCAGGATTTTGGTCACACATACACAGGTTTCCTGCATGACTTTCAAGGCACTAGGTCTGGGATTCAGATTACACATTTGGCCATGTGCCATCTTAACCGCTACACCACTGGTTGACTTAAAAATCTTTTTAGATAAAAGCAAAGAATAAATAGTTTAGTGTTTTCAGTCTATACAGTCTCTGTAGCAACTACTAAAGTCTACTCTTCTGTGAAAGAAGTCATAGACAGACACATAAACAAGTGGACATAGCTGTGTTTCCATAACACGTTATTTACAAAGGTACATGGTGGATTGGATTGGTGCTTGGACTACAATTTAGATTTTTTTTTTTTTTTCCATTCATGTACTTGCTGGAGAGAGGCAGAAGGAGACAGAGAGGGAGACAGTAGGAAAGAGAGAAATTGGTCATGTTGCAATTCCTTTTCCTCCATTCTCATCTTGGGATTTTCGGCATAAATGCACACATGCCCAGAGTGTTTTCTGAAATTCAAACCATGGAGTCAGCCATCTGGGATCCAGTGTTGCAAACACCACCTTCTGGCCCCTTGTTTAGATCATTTCCATGTGACATAGTTATTATGCTTGGATATAGGTTTGTTTAATTATTTGTGTTGTTTAATCTCTTTGCTTCATTCTTATTCCACTGGCCATTCCTTCTTGGCACTCTTTGTTGAGTCTTTGTTTCCTCATATTCTTGATTTTGGGGTATCCAACGGTTCAGTCCTAGATTACCTTTCCCCTACTAAGTTTCCAGCTAATCTTTATAGTCTATGGTTTTAGATATCATCTCCAAGTTGATCAATCCCGAGTGTCTATTTGCATCTAAGATTTCTTGAAAACAAATCATATTTAAAAAGTGACCATTCCAAATTCCAAATCCTTCTAATACCTGAGGAAATTTCATTTGTAATAGCATATACATAAATATATTTAGAAGTCTTCAAAAAGTTTGAATACTGAAATGAATACTGTGAAAAAACTATGCATGAATTTCAAAAATGTTTCATACCAAAGTACACTTGTATTTTAATTCCATTTTTTTTCTCACAAACTTTAAGTCTCTTCATAGTTCTTGTCCAAAGGACCCAAATAAACACTTGGACCTACTTACAGTGGATGGCTGCCCTCAGAAAAGGTTGATTTTGTAGCATTTGATTGACAATTCACCCATTCCCTGAGATCCCTTTTGGTTCCCTTAAAAAATATGTATTTGAGGATCAGGCAGTCATGTAGCAGTAACTCAACTGGCTCCACATAGACAAGGTCTTGAGTTCATGTCCTGTGACCTCCTTGGCTTGCTGAGCACATGCCCAGAATCTGGGCTGCCTGGAGTTAGAGGTGGATCATGGCATGAGGACTTTATTGGGGGCTGTAAATAAACTTAAAAATCCATATTTGGGGCCAGAAGATGGTGTAATAGGTGGCTACTATGTGGACTACCCTCCTGTGAAGGTTCAAGTCCCAGACCCAGTGGCTTAAAACTCACACTGGGCACATGTATGTGCATGGCCAAGATCCTGAGAGAATAGAGGAGAAGAGATTGTGGCATGGCCATCCCCCTGGGGGGCGATTTCTCTCATTCTGTCTCTCTACCTCTCTCTGTCTCTCTGGCAAACACACATGCCCTATAGCAACCTATACCTTCAGCCTATATGTATAAGGTGGATGTTAAACATAAATGGATTTCATGTTTAGACTTTGATCTCATCCTCAACATATATCATTATTTTTATGCAAATATTCCAAAATATGAGAAAAAAAAATCTGTAACACTTACAATCCGAAATATTTTGGATAAAGAATACTCAACCTGTATTTAACGTGCACATTGCAAAGATCAAGACTCTGACATGTGATCCTGGCCACATTGTGAGCACTCAATCACATGTCTTAGTCTATTTAGATTATTTATTAAAAATGCCATCGATCCCCATTGGCATAGTAGTTATGTTGCTGAACCCCCACATGACCAACAGTGGTTTGCATCCTAGACCCAGTGGCTTGAAAATCACACTGGGTGCATGTGTTCATGTGCTCCAAATCCTAGGAGGAGAATGGAGGAGAAGGGATTGTGGTGTGCTCATCCCCCTGAAGGGTGATCTCTCCCTTTCCCTCCCATGGTCTCTGTCTCTTTCTCTGGTGAGCATACGTGCTCGCAGGCAAAACCTCTGGAAAGCTTTCTTGTATGGGTGTAGCTCGGGCCCTTGATGCTGCACAAGACCATGGCTTCAACTCTAGAAGAGCTACAGAAAGATCTAGAAGAACTAAAGGTGTTACTAGAAAAGGCCAGTAGAAAAAGAGTATGTGATGCCCTTATAACTAAAAAAAAAAAAAAAATCTAGGATTGAAGTAGAAATCAAGAACAGGATTCAATAGAAAGTGAAAAGCAGTCATTATGGATGGGCTCGGACAGATAGGTTTGTGAAAATCGACATTACCTTAACTGGGCTCAGCGAGTTCCTACTGAGAACGTGCAGGTGCATTTCACAGAGAGGTCATTTGATCTTTTAGTAAAGAACCTAAATGGCAAGAGTTTCTCCATGACTGTGAACAATCTCAAAACCCATCTCTGTTGAAGACGGTTCAAAAAAAGTGAAGCCCGACACAGTTCTCATACTGTGTAGAAAGAAAGCAGAAAACCCACGATGGGACTGCCCTACT
>NW_006200956.1:36776-48365 GCF_000334495.1 Tupaia belangeri chinensis | reverse complement strand
TGCACAGAGAAAGACAAACCTTCCTACGACGCCGACACAGGTCCTGGTGAGGGGCTGATGATGTTCTACAGAACATTTGTGAAGACAGAGGCGGTCATGTGAAGCGAACTGTTAATGATGCCTGGGTGGAATCAAGAAGCAAGCCAAGGGAGAACCCCAATTTTGAGACTTAACAGTCTTTTCAGGAAAGGTAATGTGGAAATTCTGATGCTTCTAAAAGGGAATGTTGGTGAGCAGCACATATAAATTGACAAATAACCATTTACCCAGCCTTCTTTTTTATTTTGGAAAGGGTTTCGCTATAGGGCGTGTGCGCTCACCAGACAGACAGAGAGAAACAGAGAGACAGAAAGCGAGAAATCACCCCCCAGGGGGGATGGCCACACCGCAATCCCTTCTTCTCCATTCTCCTCTTGGGATCTTGGGCACGTGCACACACGTGCCCAGTGTGAGTTTAAGCCACCGGGTCCGGGACTCGAACTGTGGTCGACTACGTGGGAGTCCAGCGACATAGTCATTAACTGCTGGTCCCTGCCAGCCTTCTAAGTAAAGACAGTGAATTCCCCATGACCCACTGGAAGATTTATTTAAATAAAGCATGCTTATTACACAAACAAACAGAAAGCTCTAGAAAAGAAACTTGACAAAAATGCCATCAATGAGTGGCTTCTGAACAACAGAAACGCAGCGCTCACAGGTAGGAGGCCGGGAGAGCCAAGCCCAATGCATATTTACCACCTAACGAGCTCCGTGCTCCGGTTCACAGACGGGGCCTGCTGGCTCTCTTCACATGGCTGAAGAGGTGAGCAGTGTCTTTGGGGCTTCTTTTATCATACGTATTTAAAAAAATAAAATATATATTATATTTATGTCTTTTAATTTTACATGTATAATCCCTATTATCACATATATATTTATATGTAGCAATAATACATATATTACATCCGCATTTATATGTAACGGATACATGTAAACATGTGTAATAAACGCATATATTACATCCGCATTTATATGTAATGGATACATGTAAACATGTGTAATAAACGCATATATTACATCCGCATTTATATAACGGATACATGTAAACACACGTAATAAACACATATATTACATCCGCATTTATGTAACGGATACATGTAAACACACGTAATAAACACATATATTACATCCGCATTTATGTAACGGATACATGTAAACACACGTAATAAACACATATATTACATCCGCATTTATATAACGGATACATGTAAACACACGTAATAAACACATATATTACATCCGCATTTATATAACGGATACATGTAAACACACGTAATAAACACATATATTACATCCGCATTTATGTAACGGATACATGTAAACACACGTAATAAACACATATATTACATCCGCATTTATGTAACGGATACATGTAAACATATGTAATAAACACACTTACACATTATTGCCGCAGGGGATGTGCACTCTCCGAATGGAAAGGAGAGGAATAAAATAAACCTCGGCTGGTGCAGGTCACACCACAGTCCTTGTCCCTTCACTTCTCCATGCCCTCAGGGTTTGGGGCTCACACACTCACGCACATGCGCTTGCCCGGTGTGTGTTTCAAGGCTCCAGTGCCAGAAGCCGGATGACCGGTGCAGCACTCCCCTCTCCACGGTCCCAGAAATACGCCTGCGGCTGGAGTCCAGGGACCGTGCCTGGGCCCACGGTCACTAGGAGGGACTCTGTGAACCTGACCTGCGCCATCCCTTACGGAGATGTAGAAATGAAGAAGATGCAGGAGAGGGTCCTACATTACCACGCCGTCTATCCTTTCAGATAGAAGCCCTACTGACAACACCCTAAACCTGCACGCCATGAAGAGGCTCACCCTAGAGCTAATAAAGGAGCACCCCAGTTCCAGATAGGCCAAGACGTGCAGGGTCACTCCCAGATTACGTGGGCAAGCCCATTGGAATGAAGTTCCTTCATGTAAAGCACTGGGATGCCTGAGCATCTCCCCTGTTCCCCAAACTTCCATCCATCCTGGCTGTCAAGAAGTTGGGACCAGGAAGCCAGCAGAGCTGCCCCTCAGCGCCCAGCCCAGCAGAGGCGAGGTCCACCCTGCCCAGCCTCTCTTCGGGCCCCAGCCTCCCTCCAGGCCTCGCCCAGTCTCCCTGCCTACCATATGCCCCAGTAGCTAGAAGAGCAAGACCTCAGCTTCGGGAGCGGCTGCCCCAGGTTGACCCACCCTGGAGCCCCGCTCTGCACCCTCACCATCAGCAGCCCTGGTGACAACCACGAGGAAGCCAGCCATGTCCAGGGCACAGCCTCTGTCCCTCACAAGAGACAGGGCTGGCAGGACTCGCCAGGAGGCTCATCAGGTGCTTAAGAGAACTGTGCTGCCTGCCGCCCCCTTCTCCCAGCCCCAGACCAGAGCAAACCAAGGGGCTCTCGTGGGCAGAGGCCGAACACGTGAGCGGGCAGCCAAGCTGCACCCTCTTTGTCTCTCCTGTTAGTGGGTAATGTGTGTGGACACGGCAGCATTGTGGACGTTAGGGGGTACAGTGTTATATATGGAGATGCAGACACGATGCTGAGTGTTTAAACCAAGCTAATGAAAATTCAGGTTTCTGCTGTGTTTTGAAGGGAGAGCAAGACCACCCTGTGATCAACATGATGTGGGACACTGGCCAGGGGTGACACAACAGTGGGGGCCAGGTGAGGCCTTCACCACTGGAGCAGAGAGTGTGCGCACTGGAACGGGCTTCTCCACCTCGGATCCCAGTCCAGACCAGGCTGAAAGGACAGTCTGGAGCTGGCTGGAGACAGGAGGGCACCTCCCCTCACCTCAGTGAAATAACAGAAAATGGGTTGTTTTCTTAGGGCTCTTATACCATCTCCTGCTCTTCTCTGAATAAAATTGATGAATGATTAATAATTTGCCTGGCTCTCAGCCCTTTCAGGACAAGTCTCATGTCCTTAGCTGACTCCTGGGGACCTCCTGAACCTGGCACCTGTAGACTTTTTCACCAATACTTACTACCTTGCACTTTCTACCACACACACACAACTGTCTGGCTTACCACAGCCCCAGTCACACCTCCAGGCCTCACACATGTTCTTTCCTCTCAGGAAGCCCCCAGCCTGGATACCCGGGTAAGCTCCACTAGGCTCCCGGAAGGACCAGACACAATCTTGCCCTGAAGACCTCACGGCCCCGTTGGGAACATGATACAAGGAGAGAGCTCTCTACAGGAGCACTCTGGTCACAGGTGCGAATGAAGGACATGCTCAGCTCAGGACATGCCCACCTGCTGCTGAGGCACCAGGGCCCACTGCTGAAGGAGCAGAAGGAGGAGTGGGCCTCACATTGGGGGTGACCAGAGGAATTGGAGACGAGACATACTGGGAAGACAGATGCTGGGTTTCAGAAGCACAGGACAGAGGTGGAGCCCCAGACAGTCTCCCTTGTTTCTAGGACAATCCCCACTGGTGCATTTTGCTCTGGGCCCCCAAACTTAGTCCTCCTATGACTCAGCTCCATGATTGCACCTTCTGCTAATGAGACCTTCTCTGCTCTAACGTGGGCAGCGGGCCTCAGCCACCTGTGCTGGTGGCTGCCTCTGTCCTTCAGGGACCAAGTCAGGCCCTAGGACAGTAGGAGACTGCAGGTGGCTATGCTAATTCCTTGAGTGATTTGACTTTGGGGGGACATGTGTGTACAAAGTCCAGGCAGAAAATCCTCTTCTGAGACTACGTAAGGTGTGACTCAGAGAGTACAAGTCCTGCAGGATCCAAGGACTCATGTCAGAAGGAAGGGGATGTGGACTCTTGGCCTCACCAAGCCTGTCAAGGATGTCAGCCTCCAGTCCAACTGTCCATTCCCAAGGACACCAAAATCTCAGTGCTTCCACACATTCCCGAAGGGTAATCAATGCTATCAGGGAGGCACTGTCGTTATTCCGGTTCCACAGATGTGAAAACCAGGTGCTATGGTTTGGGGAGTGGTTTGTCTCCCAGAAATTGATGTTTTGGAATTGGCCCCCAGTGCAATGCCCTTGGAAGGTGGTGAGACCTATCAGAGGTGAAGTCTGGTAGGTGGTGATGGGTCGTGAAGGCATTGCCCTCGTGAGTGGATCAGTGTTGGTGAGTGAGGCCAACTTAGTTCTAGCTATTGTGATGGGGGTTAGTTCTCACGAGAGGTGGGTATAGCAAAAGTAAGATGGCCTCCCATGTCTCCCTCTTTGCGTGTGCCGTCCTGTTTCTGTCGGTCATGTCTTTTTTTTTTTTTTTTTTTTTTTTTGAGAGAGGTTTTTGCTATAGGGCGCGTGTGCTCGGCAGAAAGACAGAGAGAGACAGAGAGATGGAAAGTGAGAAATCACCCCCAGCAGGGATGGCCACGCCACAATCCCTTCTCCTCCATTCTCCTCTCGGGATCTTGGGCACACTCGCACACGTGTCTGGCGTGAGTTTAAGCCACTGGGTCCAGGACTCAAACCGTGGTCGACTACATGGGAGTCCAGCGACATAGCCATTACTCTAACTGCTGGTCCCGGCCATGTCTTGACATAGCCAGCCCAATGCCAGCGCCTTCCTTTTGGACCTTCCAGCCACCAGACTCAGACTCATAACCCACATATACTTACATTCTTTATAAATGACCCCATCTCAAGTATTTCTGTGAGCAACATAACAGTATACTGATACACCAAAGTACAGGGAGGTTAAGTAAGCAGCCTGAGGTCAGGCTGAGACACGGCAGGCAAGAGCAGAGCTGGGAGCGGCACCCGGATGCTCTGGTCTCAGAGCCCATATTCCTCACCATATGGTGCCCTGCTCCCTGGACAGAAAAAGAACATCCCATAATCTCCACCACACAGTCACCACTCACCATTCATAATTCACATTTCATTTATTTTTAATTATATTATTTAACTTTATTTACTTATTCATTTCATTTTTTATTTTTAATTTGACCAGAGAGGGACAGAGCGAGAAAGAGAAGAAAAATGAGAAAGCAGGTCCGGTACTCGAACCATGGTTGGCCATGTGGGAGTCCAGCGCCCTTAACCACCACGCCACCTGCTGGCCCCCACATTTCATGTTTCTTTATAATGATTTTTCCATTGTGCTCATGTACACACACAAACAGAAAAATGCATCTGCATGGACGTGAACATACATGTTACTTTACAGTCACTTGAGTGTAAGTGTAGAAATACATAATATGCACATAAAGACAAATCTCAATTTACGGCACTTTGCAGATACTGTGTTTTTCACAAAATGCAGGTTTGTGGCAACCTTGAATCCAACAGGTCTATCAGCACCATTTTCAACAGCATATGCTCTCTTAATGTATCTGTGTCACAGAGACTTCCCACAGCATTTCAAACTTCACGTTACTCCATTTGTTATGGCAATCTGCAGTCAGTGCTCTTTGCTGTTATTGCTTGAGTTGTTTGGGGCATCACAAATCATGCACACACACGAATGTGACCCTAAATGCAGTGTGTTCTGACTTCTCCACCAACTGGACGTTCCTCGTCTCTCTCCCTCTGCTTGTGCCTCTCCAATCCTTGACACACAACAATATTGAAATTAAGCCAGTTAATAACCCCACAGTGGGCACTAAGTGTTCAAGTGAAAGGAAGAATAACACATCTCTCTAAATCGAAAGCTAAAAATAATTAAGCTTAGTAAGGAAGGTATATTAAAGGCTTACATAGGCCAAAAGGTAGGCCTCTGGTGCCACACAGTAGCCAAGTTGTGAATGCAAAGGGACATTAAAGGTGCTACTACAGGAGCCAGCAGATGGCGTAGCAGTTGCACTGCTGGAGACCCACATGGTTGACGGTGGTTTGAGTCCTGAACCCAGTGGCTTGAAAATCACACTGGGTGTGTGCACATGAGTGCCCAAGATCCTGGGAGGGGAATGGAGAAGAAGAAATTATGACATGGCCATTTTACTGGGAGTGACTTCTCATTTTCCTTTTCACGGCCTCTTATCTCTCTCTCCAGTGAGCACATGAGTCCTAAGGCAAAGACCTCCAATTAAAAAAAACTCTACTTTGATGTAGAGTTAATGCACTATTCAAGAGAAGTCAGTTCCCATGTGGTTGGTGAGGTTTCAGTCCCGGCCAGGCTGGGATTATGATGCGCATGTAAGCAAGGGCCCAAGAGCTGATGAGCTGGATGACTAGAGGAAGGATATCTTAGCATGGCCAGATCTTGGGGAGGGGGCTTCACTCTCTGTCTCTCTTTCCTGTGCAGGCACATTTGCTTGCATAAATAAAGGAACAAAAAGTGTTACTCCAGTGAACTCAGTAAGTTTAAGAAAGCAAAATAGCATACTGCTGGAGAAAGTTCTGGTGATCAGGATAGAGAGTCAAAGGTGTCATAGTGGATACACCCAACAACAGGTTTTCAATGTAGATGAATCAGCCCTCTACTAAAACAAGATGCCATCTATGTCTTTGACGCTAAAGAAAAATCACCGCCTAGCCTCAAAACACCAAAGCCAGACTAACGTTCTTGTTAGGGCTAATGCAACTGGTGGCTTGGCATCAAAACCAGTGCTCATTTACCATTCTTCAGATCTTTGGGTCCTACAGAATTATGGTAAATCTCTTCAGCCTGTGCTCTATAAAGGGAGTAACAAAGCCCCAAAGACTGCATATCCATTTACAGAATAATGTCCCAAATATTTTTAGTCTGCTGTTAAACACTAATGTTTATAAAAGAAAGAGTTCTTTCAACATGATAGTACACATTGACAATGTGTCTTGTCATTCAAATCTCTGATACAGATGTACAGGAAGATTTACATTGTTTTCAGGACAGCTAACACCACATCCATTCTGCAGCCCATGGAACAAGGAGCCATTTTGACTTTCAAGTCTTATTACTTGAGAAATCCATTAAACACTGTAGCTGTCATAGAAAGTGACCTCATCTGATGGATCTGGGAAAGGCATATTGAAAATATCCTGGAAAGGATTTTACCTTACTAGA
Source organism: Tupaia belangeri chinensis (assembly GCF_000334495.1). NCBI lineage: Eukaryota > Metazoa > Chordata > Mammalia > Scandentia > Tupaiidae > Tupaia > Tupaia belangeri. Next base: position 41,369 of record NW_006200956.1, on the reverse strand, counting down.
TGCACTTGATAACACATGTGATTCCTGGGAGGAGGTGAAAATATCAAGATCAACAGGAGTTGAAAAAGTTGATTCCAAATGTCATGGATGACTTGGAGGGCCTCAAGACACGAGTGGAGGAAATTACTGCAAATGTGGTAGAAATAGCGAGAGAACTAGAGTTAGACGTGGAGTCTGAAGATGTGACTACGTTTTTCCGTTTTATAATCAAACTTGAAAGGTGAGGAAAGAAAGCAGTTTCTTGAGGTGGAATCTATTCCTGGTGACAGTGTTGTCTGTGGTCATTGTTGAAATGATGACAGAGGATTTGGAGTACTACACACACTTAGTTGATAAACCAGTGGCAGCATCTGAGAAGATTGACTCTAATTTCAGAGGAAGCTCAGTGGGTAAAAATGCCATCAAAGAGGATCACATGCAGCAGAGAAGTCTTTAAGAAACAAAGAATCAACTGGTGCAGCAAACTTCATTGTGTGCCTTATGTATGGAAATTCCTACAGCCACCCCAACCTTCAGAAGCACCCCAATCAGTCAACACTCATCGATAGTGAGGCAAGACCCTCCACCAGCAAAAGAGAAAGAAATCTCTGAAGATTGAGATGATTATTAGCATTTTATAGCCATTTATATATATATATAATATATTTATATATATATTATATATACATATATATATCTAAATATATAAAACAATTATTTCATTTAACTTTATTTATTTGTTTGTTTATTTATTTTAACTTGACCAGAGAGGGACAGAATGAGAGAGAGAGAGAGAGAGAGAGAGTGAGAAAAATAAGCTACCAGGTCTGGGACTTGAACCACGATCAGCCATGTGGGAGTCCAGTGCCCTTAAAACCATGCCACTTGCTGGCCCTGCCATAATAAGTTTTTAAATTAAGATACACATTGTTTTTAGAGTGCTACTGCACATTTAATAGACAAAAACGGTAGAATGTAAGCGTAACTTTTATGCAAAACCTAAACATTGTGTGACCCGCTTTCTTACCCCGGTCTAGTACCTATCCCTTTATATTTCCAAGGTCTTCCTGTAATTTCAGTTACCTGTTGTAGTGGAGCAGAGTCCCCCAAACCCCTGTGGCCTCGACAGCCACCACTCAGCACTTGCTACCGGCCCTGCAGTTTGCCCAGCTATGGGAATATCCAGCAATGGACTGACTGCGTTCCTGCGAGTCGGCGTGTGGGGGCCTTCACGCTGGGCCTGTGCGCTGCCGGGCCGTTCTGAACACTGGGTGCCTTCCTTCTGGGGGACATATTTTGGCATTCTGTTGAGTGCTTCCCTAGGAGTGCAACTTCTGAGCCACGGGGACTGCATCTGTTCTGCTTTAGTTGTTGCCAAATTGCTTTCCCCAAACGGCGGCATCACCTCGCCTGGCAGCTAGCGGCTCCTCTGTATCTCTGCCGCGCTTGAGCTTTCCATCTTCTTATCTTTTAAGTCATTCTGGTGGTGGCATTATATTTCCTCCCTATAGCATTTTACTATGAAAATTTTCTAATATACAGTAGGTGGGAATAATTATACTGTGAATAACCGCTTCCCCATCACCAAGACACTTCAATTAAGCATTTGCTAACATCTTTTTATACGTTTGCAGACATCGGAGTGCTTCAGCGCTTGAAGATATATTCAGCGATGCACAGTTCAATATTGCTTATGTCCTTTTTCTCCAGAAGCTCAAATTTACACCCAGTAAAGTGCAGAGGTCTTGGGATCAAGCAGAAGATGTAATGGTTGTACTGCTGGACTCCCATGTGGTCTCTGTCCTGCTGCTTCAGGAACACACGAAGGGGGTGGTGACTCTGTCTCTCTCTCAGTTACCAAGGAAACCCTAAAACATGGCACTTAGTAGGAGCAAGAGCAGAGCTGTCTGCACTCCCCTGAAAGTGAAGCAAATCAAGTGACAAGGGACCTGGGGTCGGCATGGAGGGGGTCACAGTTACACTGTAGACAAGGGGCAAGGCAGAAATGTGGTCCCTATGCCTGAGTGCAGCAGGAAGATGGCGGCCATTGTTACTGACCCACAGGGTGCTGGGGTGGAAGGGCAGGCCTGGGAAGCTGGGACAGCTCCTTCCTCAGTGCCCTGGCCAGAGTCCTGTCACCTGTGATTTGAATGTGGAGGGGAGAGAAAGGCGACTTACCTACTGTGAGGACTGAATTCGCTCCGTCTGCTGCCTGAGCCTCATTTATGACCCAGGGTCGGTCCTGCGCTGACAAAGCTCCCTGGCCCAGGCTGCCAGTCCAGGGTTTCCAGGAGAAAACATCTCCCTGCCCTCAGGTCGTCCAGGACTCTAGGATACTTACTCGTCATGCCACCTGGGTCCTTCACACAAGCCTCTGCCTTGGCTGTTGCCCTCAGATCATAGACTCCTAGAAAACACACCTGCCCTGCACGAGGGTGTTTATTTATAAGCCGGACAGTAAGTGAGGAGCTATTCTCTGCGTCTTATGGAGGGAGACTCTGAACTGAGAGACGGTCCCCAGACCCGACCCCGTGCTCTGGCTAACTGCACCCTGCAGCCTCCCCTCAGGATCGGTGGGGCTGTGCCAGGCTGGCCCACCTGCAGCCAGCTGACCTCTCCCACGCCATGCGGTTTCCTTCCACCCTGAGCGGTTTCCTCACAGACAACAAGCTGGATATAACAGCTTCCTGCTCCTGGCCGCAGTGTGCTCGAGGCTCTTTCAGACTCCCTGGTCTCCTTCCTCTGAGGTCTCTGTGCTCTCACAGCTAGCGTGGGAGCTGCCGGGCACCACAGGTCACCCTGACCCTCCCATTGAGCTTCCAGAACCTGGCCGGATCACATTGCTCCTGCTCAGACACCGTCAGTATCTCCCCACTGCCTGGACACAGAGCTCTTACCCTGGGGCTCCCTAACATGTCCGTGTGTGACCGTGTGCATCCCAGGGGCCTGCTCGGCTAGGACTACGGTTAGATCCTGGGGGTGTCTCTCTCCCCTCCTTTCCCCTTTCTCTCATGAAGAAATGGGAGAATGGACTGAAAGGGCAGGAGCGGGTGTGGTGCAGCAGCGACCCAACCAGACCCATGGGGGAGGCCTGGCTTGCAGTCCAGGGCCTGTCTGAGCACAGCAGGTGCATGCTCACGACGCAGTCCACGCAGACGGGGACGAGGGGCGGCCGGAGGTATGCTGGCCCTGTTGGGGTACCTGATGTTCTCTGTCTCTGTTTCTATATCTCTTTCATGGAATAAATAAACTTAAAAAGAGAAAATTATCCAGAAAAGTGAAGGGCAAGTGAATATTAAAAGCAAATGAAAACAAATTTATGCACTCATGGAGGAAATAAGCAAATAAACTTTATTGATTTACTTATTTTTAGAGAGGTTTTTGCTATAGGGCATGTGCGCTCACCAGAGAGACAGAGACAGAGAGATAGAAAGTGAGAAATCACCCCCCGGGGGAATGGCCACATCACAATCTGTTCTCCTCCATTCTCCTCTCAGGATTTGGGGCATGCACACACACACACCTGACATGAGTTTTAAGCTGCCAGATTGGGACTTGAACCGCCGTCAACTATGTGGGAATCAAGTGGCATAATCATTAACTCATCTACTGGTCTCGCAAATAAACATGAAAAATAGCAGAGAATGTGTTAAGAAAAGTTACAGAGTTCTGAAGAAGCTTTAAAATTCTCTCTCTTCCAAGGAGAGAATTTAAAATTTAAATAATAGAGGGACCAGCAGATGACATAATGGTTATGTTGGCTGGACTCTCACATGACTGACTATGGTTCTAATCCTGGACCTGGCAGCTTGAAACTCACGCTGGGTGCAGGTGCATGCATGCCCAAAGTCCTGAGAAGAGAGTGAGGGAGACAGGATTGTGGTGTGGCCATCCCCTCCAGGGAGTGATTTCTCACCTTCTGTATCTGTGTCTTTCTGGAAAGCACTGGAAGAGAGAGGGGGAGAGAGAATATGAGCATTTGAGAGCTTCTGACTGTTCGGAAACTGGCCAGCAGGCAGACTGAGCATAGTAATATGCATCTTAGAATAATCGCAGACCCATTAGGGCACAGGAGGCCACGGGGCTGCCTGGTGGGGTGGCTGACACTGTCCAGGCAAGAACAGGAAGCACAAATCATCTGAGAGTGACGTAAGAGAGATTAGTTCAAATCCACGTGTGGTAGAGGGGCCTAGCGTGAGCCTCTCCAATTTCAATGTGCTAAGTCTTTCAGTTGAACATACACGCTTCCAAAATGAACATTAAATTAATCAAAAGGGAGGAAGTCTTCGAAATTTCAGAAGGATGTATAGGTTTAGGCTCTCCAACTTATATCGTCCCCACTCTGAAATTTGGGAGGTCTTTTTTATAAACATCCAGCAACTCCAGGTGTCCCTGAAGAATGACACACAAAAAGCTCGCATAGCTTTGTAAAATATAAAAACATTTCTCTCAGTGATCACAGACACTAATAAAATAATTTAATGAAATATATAGCTATTGCAATCAGTCAGGGTTCTACCAGACAGCCAGCCAGTAAGAAAAACATGTGTGTCTATGTGGAAAGAGATTTATTTCGGCTCCACCCCGCGCTGCCGGACGAGGGGGGGGGGGGGG
>NW_006200956.1:25609-35923 GCF_000334495.1 Tupaia belangeri chinensis | reverse complement strand
CTGGGTTCTACTTTATAGTATGCTCTTTCTACTCACTGGGGTTTATGCCTAAAGTCAGACTTGAGTTCATGTATAGGTATGTGTCAGCTGTGATAACTATTGGATATATTTAGACTAAGTTCACTGGAAGATCATTTGAATGGGGAGTGGAGAGGCATGGAGGGCAACCGTGGATGCCAGGGACAATGTGGGAGGAGGATGGGTCATAGCAGAGGGAGGGGGATGGGGAATCTAGGATGGCAAAACAAAAGGCAAGGTATGCAGGACATAAGAATTGGGAAATTATTTGCTGAGAACATGTATGTTGATGTGCTCGATTGAGCCAATGCACAGTGTATTTTGGATGGAAAATTCATTTGTGTGTTGTGATGGAAAAAAATTATAATAAAAATAAATTATAAAAAAAAGAAAAGAAAAAAAAAGATTTCTTCAACTCAAAAAAAAAATTTTGTTTATTCAATTGTAGAGTCTGTAGACAAGTTTGAAATGTATGAGGCGAGCCCATCGGCTGGAAACTCTAGGGGAGGAACTGGAGCCACAGTCCGCAAGGGGACTATCTTCATTAAACTTCAGTTTCATTGTGAAAGCCTCTCAACCGATTGGCTTAAACCCAATCAGGTTAGGCAGGGTAATCTGTATTTAGAGTCAGCAGATCCCACGTGTTAACCACATCTGCACTAAATCCGCGTAACAACACCCCGGTTAGTGTTGCTTGAATACCCAGATGCCGTAATCTGTCTAAGTGGACACTGAAAACTGATCACCACAGACATTTTGCAGTTATACTTCCTGATTAGTCAGAAAAAAGTGTTTCCTGATGTGGGATGCGGTAGAAACTCTGGGTATGCTTACCTTATCCGAGTCACCCCACAACGAGCGTGAGAGCCCAGTGTCATTACGCTATCTGCTGGTCCCTCATGCCTGTTCTTCACAACATACCTTAAATGTATTATTTATGTATATTACTATTTAATCCTCATAACAATGCAGAGGTGATTTTTTTTTTTCATGAGACATGTACATTTGCTAGAGAAAGAGACAAAGTGAGAAATCATCCCCGGGGGGATGACCACATCACAATCCCTTCTCCTCCATAGAGTTTTGAACATGCAGCCAGTGCGATTTTCAAACCACTGGGTCCAACAGTCGAACAGTGGTTGGTCATGTGGGAGTCCAGCACCTTAAACACCACGCCACCTGCTGCCCTCCCCAACTTGGTAGACAGCAGTTTGAGTCCCAGACCCAGACCCAGTGGCTTAGACTCACGCTGGGCATGTGTGCATGGATGCCCAAGATCCCAAGAGGAGAATGGAGGAGAAGGGATTGCAGCATGGCCATCCCCCCTGGGGGGTGATTTCTCTCTTTCTGTCTTTCTGTCTCTTTCTGTCTATACTTCCTGATTAGTCAGAAAAAAGTGTTTCCTGATGTGGGATGCGGTAGAAACTCTGGGTATGCTTACCTTATCCGAGTCACCCCACAACGAGCGTGAGAGCCCAGTGTCATTACGCTATCTGCTGGTCCCTCATGCCTGTTCTTCACAACATACCTTAAATGTATTATTTATGTATATTACTATTTAATCCTCATAACAATGCAGAGGTGATTTTTTTTTTTCATGAGACATGTACATTTGCTAGAGAAAGAGACAAAGTGAGAAATCATCCCCGGGGGGATGACCACATCACAATCCCTTCTCCTCCATAGAGTTTTGAACATGCAGCCAGTGCGATTTTCAAACCACTGGGTCCAACAGTCGAACAGTGGTTGGTCATGTGGGAGTCCAGCACCTTAAACACCACGCCACCTGCTGCCCTCCCCAACTTGGTAGACAGCAGTTTGAGTCCCAGACCCAGACCCAGTGGCTTAGACTCACGCTGGGCATGTGTGCATGGATGCCCAAGATCCCAAGAGGAGAATGGAGGAGAAGGGATTGCAGCATGGCCATCCCCCCTGGGGGGTGATTTCTCTCTTTCTGTCTTTCTGTCTCTTTCTGTCTTTCTGGAGAGTGCATGCGCCCTATAGTAAAAGCCTCCCCCCACACACACACAGAAAAGAAAAGGCATGAGATCTGGGTCTGCTTTTATTCTTATTCCTTTCGTGGTTACGCATATGGCAATGACCTGCAGGTCTTTACGTGCCGGATCTTCTACTATGTCCTATGACTCTCTCTTGTTTGCAAGCTATTAAATTTCTTTTATGTGACATTTTCATAATCTTTATCTAATAAGCTTTCACATACCATTATGTGTTAAATTTTTAATTCTTTTTTTTTCTTCTTCCTTTCTTTTAGCTCTTAGCCATACTGGTTAAATTATAAATTATGAAAACATAAATTTTTCCTGAATTTAATTCCGTAGCAAAACCCAACCCAACCTGAACTGACAAGAGGTTGTTCAGATTCCATGACGTTGGGTGCTCTCAATCCTATGAATGTTGTGTACGTTTTGCTGAAGAAATACTGTTACGTTTGATTCCAGGGGACCAGGGCAGACCCTGTTACCGTATCAGCTGATTCATGTGTGCTTAAAATAAAAAATCACTGTTAATTCTGAGCACACGTGCTTCTCAGGGTTTTGGAGAAGGACATGCATCAAAATATTTGGGTACTTATTTTGTGCAAGACCGAAAGTAAGTAAGATAGATAGAATTTCAGGATAGTAGTAGGAAAAATGATTTCGGGTTGTGGAAACTGTCAATGATAAGGAGAGCTGTGGGACATTTGAGCAGGGGTGTCAGAGTCCTCAGAGCAGATGAGAACAACACGTATTCTGTCAACAGAAAACATCCCTACGTCCGGTATCTCTAATCAATAGCAAAGGTGTGCAGTTACTTGGCTAAGCTTTGTCTTCCACGGCCAGGGTCTCCTCAAAGCACATGCGTGCAGTGGCCACACGAACCTCCTACATGTATGTTACAAAGTCCTAACTACTCAATAATGAATGAAAGGTATAAACTGAAATTGTAGGGCAATCGCCAAGTTCAGTGAAACTCACTAACACCAGTAGTTATTTAAACACAGAAAGTAATTGTACTAGGTGTACCAATGGGGAAGGTCCGGTGGACTGGGGCATTCTGCCATCAAGGCCTAGTGTCAGGATGGTTATTCAGATCAGTGCGCCAACATAAGCCAATTCAAGTACTGCCCCGTCTGATCCGTGCAAAGGTTTAGGACAGATGGTAGTAACCACAGAGGCGTTTTGGTCTCTGGGTGAAGTAGGAGCCCTCACTGCCACCCTCCACCCCTGCATAAAATGTTACTGTGTTGCAAAAATGTTACCAGCACTGTATTTTTCACAAAAAGCAACTTGCACATGTTTTTTTCCTGCTAGTTATGCACAATGATGGCGTTTTGCTTTTTATGAGTCTGAATGTTTAAAAGAAATGTGAAAAAATAATGCTCTACCTCAGATTACCAGAATAACTAACAACTTTCATTTCATACGCACACGCACACACACACACACACACACACACACACACACGCACACACAAGCATGGATGATAGCAAGATACAGGAACTACCTGAGCCTGAACTCTTTTACTTTGGTACTTAACACTCATTACAAGACCTCCAGAGGTTTTCTGGTGGTGGTGTTCATCTGTTTTCCTCAAGGTAATACATTTATAATAATAACTGATTAATTTTAAAGTACGAAATATAGGGACCAGCAGTTAGCATAATGGCTTTGTCGCTGAACTCCCATGTAGCCAACCACAGTTTGAGTCCCGGACCTGGTGTCTTAAATTCACACCTGGCACCCGAGAGGAGAATGGAGGAGAAGGGATTGCGGTGTGGCCATTCCCCTGGGGGGGGGGTGATTTCTCACTTTCTGTCTCTCTGTCTCTCTCTGTCTTTCTGGCAAGTGCACGAGCCCTATAGCAAAAACCTCTCCAAAAAAATTAAAAGTATGAAAAATAATAACATATTTACTTAACACCAGATATGTGCTATGTACTTTTCTGAATGTTAGAAGTATATTATTTATTCATTTATTATTTTTTTAGAGAGATTTTTGCTATAGGACACATGCACTTGATGGAGAGATAGAGAGAAACCACGTCCTAGAAACCAGCCCCAGAGGAGTTGTCCACACCACAATCCCTTCTCCTTCACCTGCTGCGAGTTTCAAACTACCAGATTCGGGACTCAAACTGCTGTCTACCAAGTGGGAGTCCAGTGCCTTAACCACTATGCCACCTGCTGGCCCCAGAGGTATATTATTTATTAAAAACCATATAGCATTCCTACGAGGCTAATCCTCACAGTCGTATTTTAATATTAGCCATATTGTGTATGAAAACAAGGAAACAGAAACAGAAGTTTAAGTGAGTTGATCTAGATCCCATTGTCAGGTTCAGAAATATGACGTCCGAGTCACTCCATTGTAGCCATGAACTGAGGGACAGGAAGCGAGCTGAACGCAAGCCCCACTGTGAGACAGAGGTCTATTCCACAAGCCAGTGGACCAGCGCTGAGGGAGGCAAATGGCACCAGCTCCTTGCCTGGGTTCCCTTTTATTCTGTTTTGGATCTTTTGTTCATTTTAAAAAGTGTGTCTGTAGACCTCCTTTGACATGTTCATTTTCTCCTTAGCAGGTTCTTAATCTTGTTTCTTGTAGGTTTCATGCTGCAGGGAGTTAATTTGCATAAAGCAGAAGGTCATCTAGTCCCTCCTTAAAATGTCCAGGCAAGCTCCCCGATCTATCTCTGCCTAACCAAAGGTATCATCCCGAACAGCTCCTAACAACATGGCATCAAAACCTGGGCTGTGCGGAGTTCAGACAATCTAATCCTAGACCCACACTTTGAATAACGATAATCTACCACACAGGGGTGTCCTGTTGAACACACGTTAAAAAATGACGCAATGAGGTGTTATAAATGAGTGATTTGGTTAGGCCCTCTGTGAGGTGGTTGGAAACGTTATGTGTGTCTTTGCATAGATCCTTAGACACTACGTCATGACTTTCCCAGCGACCCGCTAATCACAGCTGTGCACTCATAATCCTAATACTCCTTCCAGTTGTAGCGGCAGTGTCGGCGGCATTTCCAGGATCCTTAGCCCTCTCGGTTTTGTGGAAGCCATGCGCTAGGACAGGTCACTCTGTTCCACAGAGAGGAGCATGACTGATAGGAACTGACAGGGGGGAACCACTTCCACCCTGACATACACTGGTTCAGTCAAGCAGGACTAAAGCCATCAGTACCCGAGCATTTCTCTTCTCCTGACATATGATATGATACTGGAAGGAAAAGAATCGACCTGAGCAGTGTTTGCCTAGGAACTATTGCAGCCGACTATGCTTCGTCCGACCAGCTGTCACGGCTGCTGCACTCTGAGCGGCCCTCTAGAATGACAAGTGCACATGGCGGCGAGTGACCGGGCTTCCCCAGCAGAGGGGGTGCACTCACTGCTACAGAGCAGTCAGCGAGTCCTCTCCGCACACAGCTGGCAGCCGCGGGGACAGCAGGCAGCCTGACCACAAGATGTGACTCCCCCAGGCCCGCAGTGGAAAAGACGGAGACTTCGACGACAGGCAGCCAGGCCTGCTACCCTACCACGGGCTTTTCTGGCTACCCAATAACTTCCTTGCTTACCAGGAATAGAAGCATTGTGGTGATCCAGATGCAGATAGTTTCTGATTATCTTCAAAGGATTTGTGTTTACCTTAACCAAATTGACATTGAAGGATTTCTTTTTGTTAAACTTTCTCTCTCTCTCTCTAGAGTATGTAGTTTAGGGCCAGCAAGTGGTGTGGCTAAGATCCCACATGCGCTGACTGCACGATTTGAGTCCTGGAGCCATTGCTGGGATGGGGAACCAGCAGTTGGCGTAATGGCTATGTCGCTGGACTCCCACGTAGTCGACCGCGGTTCACTTCCCTGACCCTGTGGCTTAAAACTCACGCTGGGCGCGTGTGCGTGCATGCCCAAGATCCTGAGAGGAGAATGGAGGAGAAGGGATTGCGGCATGACCATCCCCCCTGGGGGAGTGATTTCTCCCTTTCTGTCTCTGTTTCTCTCTGTCTGTCTGGCGAGCGCACGTGCTCTATAGCAACAACCTCTCCAAAAAAAAAAAAAAAAAAAACCCTGGGCATGGTAGCAACAACCTCTCCAAAAAAAAAAAAAAATACGCTGGGCATGTGTGTGCATACCTAAAATCCCAAGAGGAGAAGGGAGAAGAAAGGACTGTGGCATGGCCCTTCTCAAGGGGAAGCTTTCTCACTTTCCTTCTCTCTTTTTGCCTCTTTCTCTCTGTCTCTTTCCTGCAAGTGCACATAACAAAAAAGCAAAAAACAAAAACCAGAAAAATAAACTCGTTGAAATTTTGACACAAACTTATTTTCTTATAATATAAAGCTTAAATATAGATATCATTTGCAAATGATAAAGGAATGCAACTTAATGGCTACGTTTAATAACAGTCGTGAAGGAAATTGGCCCACTCTACAATTAATCTGCCCAGCGGAGGTAACTACTGACAGGAAAGTCTCATGAAGATGCCAGATGTGCTCATCATGGTTCTAAAAATTAAAAACAATAAAAAGTAGCTTATTCAAATGCAAGTCAGAAATGCACAGTTTAAAGCTATGTGTAAATAAGTTTGATATATAAGCTGTACTTCTATTGTATTAATACATGCTCGTGTTTCCCTTCATTAAAAGGAATAACCCAGAGTCACTGATATTTAACGATAACCCATATGCCTTTCGTGTGTACTGCAATTACATACTTTAAAAATTAACTTCTGGGGCCATCAGGTGCATGGTAGTTAAGGCACTGGACTCCCACGTGGTCACCGGGTTTAAGTCCAGGATCTGGTGGCTTAAGAATCACAACAGGTGTGCGTATATATGTGTGTGCCTAGAACCCTGAGAAGGGAAGGAGAAGAGATTGCAGCATGGCCATCTCCCCAGAGGTGATTTCTTACTTTCCTTCTCTCTGTCTCTTCCTGGGGAGATCATGTGCCCTATGGCAAAACACACACACTAAACAAACAAACAAAGAAGCAAAAAAGCAAAAAACAGGGACCAGCAGTTGGTGTAATGGCTATGTTGCTGGATTCCCATGTAGTTGACCATGGTTTGAGTCCTAGACCCGGTGGCTTAAACTCATGCTGGGTGCATGTGCATGAATGCCCAAGATCCTGAGAGGAAAATGGAGGAGAAGGAATTGCAGCATGGCCATCCCTCCTGGGGGGTGACTTCTTGCTTTCTGTCTGTGTCTTTCTGGCGAGTGCACCCACCCTATAGCGAAAAAAACTCTCAAAAAAATAAAAAAATAAAAAGAGCAAAAAAATAAAAACAAACGTTAACTTCTTACTTTCATATTCTCTTAGTGTTTTATTTTACGTACTATCTGTGCGCATCCAGAAGTACAAAGAGATTAAGAGAGATGCTGGAAATACTACTTTAATAAAAAGCGCAGGACCTGGAGTCCTGCAATTGGTCTGTCATTACCCGCGACATGAGTTTTACTGGATAGAAATTTTATCTTCCGTACTTTCGTCTGCTAAAATTAGGCTACAATGAAATATACCCTATTCACAGCTTTATGCTATAATAACTTACTATAGCATCAGTGTAAACGCATTACGAAGTACTACGCTCAGGTAAAGTGGAGCCGAGGTCGGTGAATAACCGGGAGCTTCGAGTATCAGTGTCCCTGATTGTCACCATATGCTTCACTAACTCCAGAAATTAAATCAGTTTAATTCTAAGTACACTAGGTGCCATTGTTCAGGATATTACAATATAAGATATCATTTTGATTGGATAGTATTTATTTTTTTCTTTCCAACCCAAATCAAACATTGCTCTTTTTTGGGAACCAGCAGTTAGCGTAATGGCTATGTCGCTGGACTCCCACGTAGTCGACCGCGGTTCGTGTCCCGGACCCGGTGGCTTAAAACTCACGCCGGGCGCGTGTGCGTGCGTGCCCAAGAGCCCGAGAGGAGAATGGAGGAGAAGGGATTGCGGCGTGACCATCCCCCCTGGGGGGTGATTTCTCGCAACCCAAATCAAACATTGCTCTTTTTTTTTTTTTATTATCTTCACCAAGAATTCTATGTAAGCCATAGAGAAAACAAAACCTATCTTTCTGTATCTCTTACGGACAAATAACTCACTACTCCACTTACTTTGCTATAAGTAATGGAGTCAATGACTAGGTACTCTGATTCAGTCAGCATTACAGAGCAGGATGCCTAAGTGACCAGGCAAAGTGAAATGTTACGTGCATAGCATCTTCCTTCGTCCATCTTACAAGGTTCGACTGGTTATGTAGTCTCAATCAACTTCATCTCTAAATCTTAACAAAAAAGAATACGAGTTACAGCACAGTGGTGCAGTTTCAGGCAGCAGCAGAATTTCAATGTTTTTATAGTCACTACTTCATGACTATTCCATTTTTAAATCTAGGAATTGAGCAAAGAATGTATCAGAAAGTAATTTGAATAAATCCACATAGAAGTTTCTATCTAGTATCAAAAAAATGGATTGTGAGCTTTGCTTGAAATTATAAATACCTTGATTTGAATGAAGTAAAGCAATTACAAATGACTGTTTTAGCATATCAGAATTAGGCCATGTTCCCCATCTTCTCTGTGGTCTTAAACTAAACTATTTTGGCCTAACATGGCTGCTGTACTCCCACACTTGGGTTTCTATGGATAAGCTGAAACTGTACACGGTAGGCTGCTGTCCTGAGCTGGTTACTAAGTCACAGCCTGTCCCACCAGCCGCAGTTCAGCCAATCGCAGAAAACCCAACCTTTAGGCCTTTGTGCAGCCTGCGGTCCACCTGTACCCAATGATCTTCCTACCTCACCCCCTCGCCTACTTTTTTCTTATGACACTTTCCCTTTTCCTACACACATCACTCTCCTATTCTGACCCCGTGGATTCCTTGTAAACCACATGGCTAGCATAGTCTCTCAGAAGCCATCTTCCAGAGACTGCCCGATTTAAATCATCTGCCCTCTGTTTGAACACACTCTGTTAAATTTGGGGTTGTCTAAATTTGTTTTTAACAGTGGCTACCAGCATGTAAAATTCAGGCAAAGCAAACGCAAAGAAAAGGAAGCTGACTTGTACTGGTGTTGCTTCAGAAAACAGATACTGATTTTTTTCCTGTATCAACATTCCATTGTTAAATGAAAAATATTAGCCAACTCTTCAACCTAGGAAGGAGGCATTTCTCCTGTGCTTGTCTTAGAACTGAGCTTCAAACTGGACGTTGATCAGTTATCTGAATATTTGGGCATAAGTTATTATAAATTGCTAGCCAGTGTATTTCCTAGGGAACAAATGAAGGTATTTAAATATTTGACAAATACTTGGGCATAGAGACAAAGAATTGCTTGAATTGTAGTATTAAGGTATACCTCTAAAAAGCAGCGTTGGGACCGGCTGGGGGCATGGTGGTTAGAGCTGCTGGGTCCCACATGGCCAGCTGTGTGGTGGAGTACCTGCCCAGGCTGTTTTCAAACCACACAAAGTGTGTGTGTGTGTGCACCCAAAATCCTGCAAGGAGGGAGCAATGGGGGAAAAGAGACCGGTGTGACTATTCCTGTGGGGAGTGCTTTCTTCTCTCGCTCGCTCTTTCTTTTATGCACATGTGTGCACTCTCATGAGAAAAGCGAGTAAACAAATTATTGAGAACTGTGAAACCTGTTCAATCCGTATTTATCATTACCATATCATATTCTGTGAAATAGTATGTAAGAGGGTCTACGTGAGCTTATCATCATGCAATTAAGCTTGTGCATCTCTTAAACATTTGGTAGAAAATTCCAAAGAAGCAGCAAAAAAAAAAAAATCCATAGACAAATTTTACTATTTCACTTTTCTTTCTTGTGGGGAAGAAAATTTATTTAATATTTGTACAAGCATTTGATGAGTGATAACATTATGTTCATTATTTCTGAATATGAGGATCTAAAATGTATGGAACAGGAACAGAATGTTCAGTAACATGTGACAGAATTAGCCCAAATTATTCAAACTGAATAAATTAGTAAAGTAATTACGCATTGCCTCATTTGACTAGAGTAGTATGAGGGGTGTGACAACCCAACAGAGTTCTGAATTCTTCAATACCATGGGTTTCATGATCTAGCCTCTCCTTCCGGGAATCGTGTTTTCATGAGTCAAGTGCATTGAATGGTAATCCGTGCTGTGATCTGTTGCAGTCTTAGAGTTTGCCTAGTACAACTTCTGTTCTTCATTATAATTTGGAAAAAAAAATTAACTTTTTTACTCATTTTCTTAAAACATGGCTCTACTTTTTGCTCTTTTGTGATATATTCTCTTTC
>NW_006200956.1:20667-25594 GCF_000334495.1 Tupaia belangeri chinensis | reverse complement strand
ATGTGATTTTTTTTTTTTTTCCCTATTGGGCACATTCACTTGCTGGAGAGAGACAGAGAAAGAGGCAGGGAAAGTAAGAAATTGTGACCAAGAGACGGCAGCCAGGCTGCAATCCCTTTTCCAGCACTCTCCTTTCAGGATTTGGGGCATACGTGCACACATGTCTGGAGTGTTTTTCTTTTTTAGGAGAGGTTTTAGCTATAGGGTATGTGTGCTCACCAGAAAGACAGAGAGAGACAGAGAGACAGAAAGTGAGAAATCACACCTCTCCAGAGGGATGGCCACACCGCAATCCCTTCTCCATTCTCTTCTCGGGATCTTGGCCACACACGCACAATCTCCTGGCGTGAGTTTAAGCCACCGGGTCTGGGACTTGAACTGCAGTAGACTACATGGGAGTCCAGAGACATAGCTATTACGCCAACTTCTGGTCCCCCTGGAGTGTTTTTCAAGCTGCTGGTTCCAGGACTTGAACTCCACAGTTAACCATGTGTTCAAGCCACCTTAACTACCATGCCACCAGCTGGACTCTACAATTATCTTTCATTCCTGTTCTTGGAGTTCCTATGGGAAATAAGTATTGTTTTTACAGTTGCTTACAATATCTTTAACTGTATTTAATATCACATATCCTTATGCCTAGATTCTTGTAATTATTCATATTTTAAAAAAGCAATATTTTTTATTTCTTTACATATTCAAATGTTAATAATGACTTGCTTAACTCATCAATTTATAAATATTCATAAATAAAATAGAGTACTTTTATTTTATGAGCAAGCTTGCCTGTGTTGCTCAAATTTATAGTCATAATGTGAATTTGGAGAAAAAAAAAGTTAATTATCACTCTGGAGCATGCTACACAGAGTATTGCAATAGAAAGGGACTCCCTTGCAGATCACCACTTTCAGACCAAAGCTTGTGCCTCTCTGATACTCCATTTCAGCTGGATATTTGAAAGCACTCCTTTTTTCCGTCTGTTTAGTCTTTAGGTGTTTGACCTCTTCGAGTGAATAAATAATGCAGGTAAGTGTATAGTAGTACCTGTGCCCTGCCACCCCAGCCTGCTTTTTCTTTTGAGGGTTCTTTCATTATACCAAAAAAGTGAGTTGGGTTTTATGACTGCCATATAGTATATATTCAAGAGTGTCATTAAAAACCTTCTGGATCTTTCTTCTTCCCCTCACCTAGACCAATATACCAATGTACATACCAAATGAATATTCACAGTGATTAAATTTAAAAATTATGGAATCAATCCAAATGTCCAAGAATGGACAAGAGGATTGGAAAAAATGTGGCACATGTACTCTGTGGACTACTACTCAGGCATAAAAAACAAACAAACAAACAAAAAAACAATGAAACCCTGACATGTGATATAATTTTGGCAAATATGAAAGATTAATCCTCAGCAAAACAAGTCAGACTATGAAAGAGAAGCATTTTATGTCCCCACGTAATGTAGAACAAATATCTGCACTCTGGCAGGAACTGAACGATCGGAATGTATAATAGGAGGGAAGCCAATCGTAGTTACCAGAGACAGTGTTGAAGGGGGTGAGGGGAAAAAATAAATAAAATGTTTAATACAGACAAAAATGAAAAGTTACCTTTTGATAATGTATATGGTGATGTCTTTGACTTGACTAATATTAGCACCGTATTTTTGCTGGGAAAAATATGTTGTATACTGTAAATACATACAGTGATTGAATGTTAAAGAAATAAATAAAAAGGGGTCCTGAAACTAAAAAGTCTGAGAATTGCTGCCCAATCCTGCTAATAAATTTGCCATTACTAAAACAAACAAACAAAAAAAGAACACACAAAAAAACAATAGTTATTTACAAATACTAATAATTTAAATGTGACATTTAGGTCATGCATATTTTTTTTCTTTTTTTTTTTGGAGAGTTTTTTGCTATAGGGCGCATGTGCTTGCCAGACAGACAGAGAGAGACAGAGAGATAGAAAGCGAGAAATCACCCCCCAGGGGGGATGGTCATGCCGCAATCCCTTCTCCTCCGTTCTCCTCTCGGGATCTTGGGCACACACACACACGCGCCTGGCATGAGTTTAAGCCACTGGGTGCAGGACGTGAACCGCAGTCGACTACGTGGGAGTCCAACGACATAGCCATTATGCTAACTGCTGGTCCCATAGGTCATGCATGTTAAACAGTCCACATAGGGTGGAAAACATGTAGCCAATTACTGCATAATTAAAATACAAAAAATATGAATTTCAAGTAAATGTTATACACACAAATTAAATGTACACAGCAAAAATGAATGTTTGAAACCATTAATATAATGATGGCATATTCATTCAAGTATATATATGTATATACTTGAAATATTGTAATATTCATTTTATTTTTAATTTATTTTCATCACTTTTTCTTCATGATCTAGAAATCTTAAAACGCAAAGAAAATGGACTTTCCATACGTCAGAGACTGGCACTTAAAAAATAAAATCTCAGACGGCAAATGAGTTATACAAGCACCAAACGCAGATCCAGCTATCGAAATGAAAGCACTCGACATAGTAAAACTTCACAATTATTTGTAGAGAGCACATAAAAAAGTCAGCTTGCCGACCCATTGTTGTTGTGATTTTAAAGAACTATTGCAGAGGTTTGAAGAAAACAGATTTATTACTTATAAAGAGATTAAAGAGCTAAACACAAGTATCAAAAAGAAATTTGTGCCTGTATTAGAATAATGTTAGACTTTAAGTATACCCATTTTGGTAATCAAATTCTTGTTTTGCTTTTTTAAAATAAGAAATGACACTACAGAACTGCAATACTGGACAACAGTCTTGTCTTTACTTTTAAAACAAGAAACAGAATGCAAGGGGTCAGAAAGCATTGGCAGGCACCAGGAATCCAAGACGCTAGCTTCTTAGGTCCAAAGCACTTGCAGAGAAAACCATCTGGGGGATGGTGGGTAGTTGTTGGAAGCAATTTGTAATAACTGGAATCCCATAAACAGATATGCCAAGTCTCATGAGGCCACTTTTAAATTTATCCTTTACTTGGTCACTTTGTCCCCTCAAATACTAGATTTCCTTTGACTTTTTTTTTCCTCAAAGTGTAAAAAGTATGAGATATAAACAAGCTCTTGCACTGCATACTTAAGACATGTACAGTTCAAGCATTATAGAGCTATCAACACACTGATAAATCCCATCAAATCTTGGATAATTCATTAACATACAAAATATCAGGGCACGGAAAGAAAAATAAACGCTTCTTTTTGTTACGCAGAAGATTCAAATATTCAATCTAAAGAAAAACAATCATTTTGGCTCTCTTCTATATCTGCACGTTGATACACTTATTAAACTATTCCTGTATAATCAGTCATGTTTGGTCTTACTATTTCAAGCCAGGTTTAAAACCTCAAAACTAGCTATCCGGACAAAACAAGTAATCAGAAAAATGATGTCTTCCCCACCTCCCTAAACTCAGTAATCATGAAGTCAGTTCTACACCATGACTCCAAATACTGAACTGTGACGACAAATGCTAGGTCCAAATTCTTCATAACCCTTCTTGGTGTGGCACACTTAGTAGGACTCAGGCATGGAAGCCGCATGGATCCCCCAAACCAAACTGTGTATCTCTGTGCATGGTGTGTAACGACCTGCCCATCAACTGGTCTTGGCGTCAATCTACCGCACAGTTCTTCACTTAATCTCAGCCTTCACTTCATCTGCTGGTCTTTTCAAATCTCTTTGCAAACGACGTCCAAAGTCCCTGGACATGGTTGAATCCCAGAGAGGACAATATTCTTATAAAGACGACGTCTGACACCAACAGGACAATTCTGCACTTCTTCATCTGCAGCTTCTGAGATAGGTTGTATAAAGTCTGGATGACCAAACTCAGGATGAAAAAGGATTTCCGGTCCCAAAGATCTCTCATAACCACCATCAGTGGGAAATTCTTTCTTCAAGCTAGCATTGATTCCAGTATACCATCTCATCCACTTGGCCGGTCTGTGCCATACTCACTAGATTCTTCTATAAATCTGGGCAGACATAACTATAGCCCTTCTTCACTGCTTTAGCAGTTCCCAGAGACTATTCTGGAGGGATTCCAACTTCCCTGTCTCTTTGGAGTTGCTGAATAAAGGATGTTAAATCTCCTCCTGCGACTGGAATGTGTTTAATACAGCTGCCTATCGCATATCCTCAGCCACAGGTCCGACGTGAGTGACAGCCCACCACGTCTGTTACCCTATGTTCACCTCCCCTCCTGAGGTTCAGGATGCAGGAAGCCAAGACCAGGCTCGCAGCAGCGTTCCCGCCTGGACCCTTGAAGGACTCGCACATCGGCAGTCCATTCCCTGTTTTCAGGAGTATTCAGCCGAGGTTCAGTCAAAAGAAGATAATGGCTGTCAGGTTCCGCCCTTAACTATTTGCGGATCACCTGCTCCATAAACCTTCCATCAAGTCGACCCTTTCCCCAACACCACGGCGGATGGGCCCCTTTGCTGCCTGTGTAGGTTTCCTGTTGTTTCATCCTCAGTGAAGAAGTCTGGGTCGTCCACACCTGTCAGCGACCTCCTTTGAGCTTGATCATCCGCATTAGCTGATCCCTTAACAGCCATTCAGGGAGGGACAGTAACTGTGCCTCTGGATTGCCAGCATATGCTAATGTACACCAGGGCCACAGCCCCCCACCCAGGCCTGCAGCTGGCCTTCCTCCTCGCCCACGCTGCGTCTGCCCGGGGCTGGTTGGGCCCGGGGCTGGTTGGGCCCGGGATTGGCGGCCAGACACGGGAGCTGCCTGATCTCTCCCGCAGGCCGCCCTCGGTCTGTCTGTGGTCTGCGGGAGATCCAAGAGGCCCAGCCCCAGCATGGGAGCAGCAGACCTGGCCAGCGGCCCCCACTTCCACCACCCCAGCTGTCAC
>NW_006200956.1:18738-20176 GCF_000334495.1 Tupaia belangeri chinensis | reverse complement strand
TGGGCTGGTTGGCCCCGGGGCGGGTGGGTCCCGGGATTGGCGGCCAGACACGGGAGCTGCCTGATCTCTCCCGCAGGCCGCCCTCGGTCTGTCTGTGGTCTGCGGGAGATCCAAGAGGCCCAGCCCCAGCATGGGAGCAGCAGACCTGGCCAGCGGCCCCCACTTCCACCACCCCAGCTGTCAGGTAGGCAGTCCCCACCCTGCCCTGCAGCGGCCTCCTCCCTCTCCATCTCCCCTCCTTAATATTCATTTTAGAAACATCCCCTTTTATTACGTTCCATATCATTTGAGATATATTTTTAAGTGACCAGTAGCTGGCGTGGTGACTAAGGCACTGAAAACTCCCACATGGCCCACCAGGGTTCAAGTCCTGGTCCTGGTGGCTTGCTTTTCTGCTTTCCTTCTCTCTTTCTGGTCAAAGAAAGGATTAGTTAATTAATAAATGAAATAAAATAAATAACTATTTTTTAAAATATATTTTTAATGAATCATTTTGGGAAGTTTATGTGGTTCTTAACTCTGAAAATGTTATAAAATTGCATATGATTATTTTTTTAGATAAAATTCCAGACACTTCTCTCTTCTTATGTAAAACCTTAACTGCGATTTTCCTATCTAATAGTCTTTTAATATTTGTACACTTTCAATGAACTTATTGTCTATGACTGATGTGTTTATATGACCACTCGCACTATTTTTATCCTAACACAGATGACTCTGCACACTCAGTTCTGACTCCACTTCTGAGTCATGTCTCATTGTGAACATTGATTGCTGTTTTTATTTAACTCGCTCAGGCTGTCTTTAAGGTTAACACTCAGTTTTCAGGTGAACCTCTTTTCTATCGACAGTTCTCTTCACACGTTTCCTTTTTATTTCACGTTCTTGTGTGGTAGGGGGGCCTTCCCGGACAAAGGAACATAATGGGACATGCCTCGAATTTAAGTTTGTATGTGCAGCCCTGTCCCCGTTAGTGACCTTGCCGCCCTGATAGCTCCCCGGCAGCTCTGTACCTTCATGTACGCCTGCCCAGGTCACAGCCCGGTAGCCCAGTGCATACCTGTGCATTTCTGTGTCAGCACACTCATAAATGACTGCTCTCCTGAAAAGGCCTCGGTGTCCCGTCTCCCTCTCGCTGGAAATCCTGCAACACTGGTGCTGTGGAAGGGTTTACCTATTTAAATACCCTTATGCTGTTTGTGACTATTCGTATTTCTAAGCTCAGTCTTTGCCTCCAGTTCCTATTTTAATTGTACTATGCATTTGTGGGGACACATTGAAGACAGAGAATCGGAGGTGTGGGAACATGCTCTGAGCAAATACCACCTGCTCTTTTGGGGTTTGGCAGAACCTTATAACTTGTCTTTCCCTGACCTTGGCTGCAGACAGAGCAAGGGTGGAAATTACTAGGGACGTTCCAACAGACACATCTGATGGA
>NW_006200956.1:10638-18705 GCF_000334495.1 Tupaia belangeri chinensis | reverse complement strand
CAATCCCTGCTCTGCATCTGAAAGGTTCTTTAGACTTCTCTGGGTGTGGTGGTGCACCCCTTATAGAGAAGTCCTTTAGCTCCTTCCGCACACAGCTAGTTCTCTGCATTAGAAAAGGTGAGATTTGCTCTTGATGGGATTATCACCAAGGGATACACCTGGCCAGGTATGACTAAGCCCATATAGATCTGCTAACTGCTTCTTATTGTCTGTAACCTGGCAACCAATCTATGAAGTGTTGTGAAACATACAAGTGTAATGTCTCCTTCTACTATAAATAAAGACGTCCAGTTTGTCTGGGTTGGACAAGTTGCTTGGGCTACCCAGGTTCAGCCTGCCTGTGTCCATTTCTACTCTCTCCCTTTGTCTCATTCTTTCCAATTCCCCGGTCCTGGCAAGATGGAGGACTTTCTCTTTCTCGTCCTCTTTTTCTTCCTCACCAGCAGCCCTCTGATCATGATTCAGCCAGACCCAAGCCCTGAGGTGGACGCCGACATGCATTAATTAGTTATATTAGTTGTAAGCAACTGAAACCAAACTGGTTAATATAGTGAAAAAATAAATTTGTTAGAAGAATATCTGAGTAGGGGACCAGCAGTTAGTGTAATGGCTATGTCACTGGACTCCCATGTAGTCGAGTGCGGTTCGTGTCCCAGACCCGGTGGCTTAAAACTCATGCCGGGCGTGAGTGTGTGTGTGTGTGCATGCCCAAGATCCCAAGAGGAGAATGGGAGGAGAAGAAATTACGGCATGGCTATCCCCCGCCCCGGGGGATGATTTCTCGCTTTCTGTCTCTCTGTCTCTCTCTGTCTGTCTGGCGAGCGCAAGTGCCCTATAGCAAAAACCTCTGTAAAAAAAAATGAATATCTGGGTAGCTTAGCAAAGTCAGGAATAAAGGAACCCTGGGGAGACTTACGAATAGCTATTCCAGCATCTAATGACGATAAACTTCAGACTCTGCACTTCCGTGTCTGAGTTTTACATGCCAACAGGAAAGTTATGTTTGGACACATTTGGTTCCTATGCCAGTACTTCGGATCAATAAACCACAACTGGGTAGTGGTTCACTCAGGGAATGTTTGGAAACATGGCCGTGGCCTGCTGGGTTTGAATGGATCTCCAAAGTTCACGTGCTGACATTTGGTTATGATGGAATTAAAGAGGTAAAAATGCACTATGCCGTTGAAAGGTGATGCCTTTAGGAAGAAATCAGATTTAAAGGTGTTATGGTGAGGGTCTCCATGACTGATTCCTGGTGGGTTTAGAAAGAGAGGGAATAAAACATGGACAGAGATGGATATTCCTATTCCTTCTTTCTTTCTTTTTTTGTTTTGCATTTTTTATTTATTATCATCATAATCATTTTTGTATTAGATTCAATCACATAATAACTTTATTGTATGTATACTTTTTTGTTTGTGTACATTATTATAGTGTATTACCTTTCTTTTTTCAGAAGGGATACCATGCATATCAGTCAATACAAAGACATTAAAATCCCCATCATCATCATCAAATAGCTTTTCATTATTTCTTCCGGATTATTATTATGATTCCAATTATTTTTTAAACACCCAGTTCACTAGTTAGCATTTTGCTTGTAAAAAGGCTTTACCCAACATGAAATACTTCTCAGACCAGTACAGTTGAGAATACTATCCACATCATCATCCACAGGTAATAAACTATTTCTGTGTCCCACTAACATCATGCCTCTCCATGTGTTCTCTTGCTATCCTTTTACATACTCTTCTCTTCTCCCGCACCGTTCCACATTGTCTTCAGCATCGCTAACTATTATCACTGCATCATCATCAAATAGCTTTTCATTATTTCTTCCGGATTATTATTATGATTCCAATTATTTTTTAAACACCCAGTTCACTAGTTAGCATTTTGCTTGTAAAAAGGCTTTACCCAACATGAAATACTTCTCAGACCAGTACAGTTGAGAATACTATCCACATCATCATCCACAGGTAATAAACTATTTCTGTGTCCCACTAACATGATGTTAGTGCCTCTCTATTTGTTCTCTTGCTATCCTTTTACATACTCTTCTCTTCTCCCGCACCGTTCCACATTGTCTTCAGCATCGCTAACTATTATCACTGCTTTAATGCCCTCCAATATTTCAATCTCTACCATAAACTGCGGAGAGTCAGTATATGTTAAGTGGATACATACAATATCTTTCTTTCATAGCCTGGCTTACTTCACTCAGCAATAGATCCTCCATATCTGCCCACTTAGTATCAAATGCCGGGGTCTTTTGTTTTGTTTTGTTTTGTTTTGTTTTGTTTTTATGGCTGAGTAGTATTCCATAGAGTATATGTGTCACACTTCTCCAATCCATTCATCAGTTGTAGACATTTGGGTTGGTTTCATGTCTTAGCAATCATGAATAATGCTGCAATAAACATTGATGAGCAAGCGCTTTTCTGACCGAGCATTCTCTTGTCCTTTGGGTAGATACCCAGAAGTGGGATTGCTGAATCAAATGGTAGTTCTATTTGTAGATCTTTGAGGAACCTCCATATTGTTTTCCACAGTGGCTGAACCAGTTTACATCCCCACCAACAGTGTAGGAGGGTTCCCTTTTGTCCTTATCTGTTTTGGGAATTTGGAAGGTTTCCTTCCTTTTGAATCTTTAGAAATAATTTGAGTAGGATAGGGATTAGCTCTTCCTTAAAGGTTTTGTAGAATTCAGAAGTGAAGCAGTCTGGATCTGGGCTTTTCTTTGTTGGGAGGTTATTTATTATTGATTCAATCTCCTGGTTTGTCATGGGTCTATTCAGGGTTTCTATGTCCTCCTGATTCAATCTTGGTAGATAATATGCATCCAGGAATTGGTCCATCTCCTCCAAATTCTCTTTTTGTTGGCATAGAGTGGTCCACAGTATCCTCTAATGATATTTTGTATTTCTACTATGTCTGTTGTAATAGTGCCTATTTCATCACTTATTTGATTTATCTGGCTTCTTTCTTTCTTCTTATCAGTCTAGCCAATGGTGTCGATCTTCTTAATCTTTTCAAATAACCAGCTTTTGCTTTCATTTAATTTCTGTGTGGTTGGTTTATTTTCTATTTCATTATTCTTGAACCTTTATTATTTCTTTTTGCCTGGCATTTTTTGTTGGTGTTGGTTTTTTTTTTGTTTGTATATTTGTTTGTTTTTTTTTTTCCAGTTCCCTGATCTATGATGTTAGGTTATCTATTTGTCACCCTTCCATCTTTTTCCTATGTGCATTAATTGCAATGAATTCCCTTTTATGACTGCTTTTGCCGTGTCTCATAGATTATGGAAACTTGTGTACTCAATATCATTAGTTTCCATAAAATTTTTTATTTCAGATTTAATTTCTTCAGTAGTTAAGAAGTCATTCAGAAGTAGATTGTTCAGTTTCCATGTGTTTATGTATTTTCAAGGGTGTTTCTTGAAATTAATCTTGAGTTTAATTTCATCATGATGCTGGATATAGTTTCTATGCCTTTGAATCTGTAAAAGCTTGATTTGTGAACTAACATATGGTCAATATTTGAAAAGGTTCCATGCTGGGATAAGAAAAATGTATATTTTGTGGTCTTACAGTGGAAAGTTCTATAGCTAACTATCAAGCCCATTCAATTTATAGTATCATTTAGGTCTTGTTATGTCTCTATTTTTTGCCTAGAAGATCTGTCTAAAGGAGATAATGGGGTATTGAGATCCCCAACAATTATAGTGTTGCTCCCTATCTCTCCTTTTAGCTCCAGCAGTCTTTCTTTCACATATTTAGGTGCTCCTGAGTTGGATGCATAGATATTTATATGTCTTCTTGCTCGATTATGCCATTACTATTATAAAATGCTCTTCTTTGTCTCTTCTTACAGTCTTTGTCTTGAAGCCTATTTTGTCTGAAATCAATATTGCAACTCCATCCCTTTTTAAATTTCCATTTGCATGGAAAATCTTTTTCCAGCCATCACTTTTAGTCTATGTATGTATTCATAAGGTGCGTTTCTTCTAGGCAATAGATAAAGGGTTTCTGGTTTTTGGTTGGATTTTTTTTTTTCCTATTGCACTAGTCTGTGTCTCTTAATTGGAGAATTTAATCCATTGACATTCAATGTTATTATTGATATTTCTGGACCTGTTCCTGTCATTAAGTGAGCCATTTTCTCAGTTGCTTTTTGTTCTCTCGTAACTGTCCTTCTGACTTTTTAGTATAGTATAGTCTACTATAGTATAGTCTAGTATAGCACTCCTTCAGAACCTCTTGAAGAGCTGATCTGGAGTTGGCAATCCTTCAGATTTTGTTTATTCAATAATTTTTTTTTATCTTTTTTTCCCATATGAAAGATAATCTTGCTGGGTATAGTATTCTAAGTTGAAATTGTTTTTCACTCAACACTTTGATTATATTTCCCCATTCTTTCCTTGCCTGCATTGTTTCCACCGAGAGGTCAAATATTAGTCTGATGGGGTGACCTTTGTAAGTAACTTGACATTTCCCTCTTACCAACTTTAGTATCTTGTCTTTGTCTGTTGTTTTTGCCAGTCTAGCTGTGATATGCCTTGGAGAGGATTTTCTTGGGTAGATTCTACTCGGAGTCCTATGTATTTCTTGGGTCTAGATATTTGAATGCCTTTCTAGGTTTGGAAAGTTTTCTTACAGAATTTCATGGAATAAATTATCAATGCCCTTATTATTTTCTTCCTCTTCTGGGATACCAATTATCTGGATGTTGGGGCACTTGATGGTATGCAATATTCCTCGTATATTATTCTCATTTTTCTTGGTTGTTTTCTCAGTCTCCTCGAGACTGTTTTCTAGGTCAGATGTTTTGTCTTCTACATTCGAGATTCAATCTTCTGCCTAATCTAATCTACTTTTAATATTTTGAAGGAAGGTTTTGATTTCCTGAATCATATTCTTCAACCCTAGGTGTTCCATCTGTTTTTTGTTTTTAAGGTGTCTATTTCTTCTTTCAAATCATGAAAGGACTTACTCATCTCCTGGAGCTTATTGTCTCTTTGGCCTTCCATCTCAGTTAGTTTGGTCACTACAAATATTCTGAATTGCTTATCTGACATGTCCCAATGTCCATTGTATTGACTGTGGGTGATGTGGGCTTGATGATTACCCTTGGGGGAGCAGCATTTTGTTGGTTGTTCAGATTTTTGGGGCCTATGTCATTGTTCCTAGTCATGTGATGATCTATTTATTCCTTCCTAACTTACTCAAGGTATCTCTGAATGTTAAAAGGTGCACAGGAGTAGAAAATTGGCGATCTCTCTTCTGGTCTGCCTCCCCGTTGGTCACCAGTACCTTGCACTGTTATCACGGGTCCTGGGTGATCCAAAGTCCTCCCTGTTTCTAAGGAGTGGTGAGCCTCCAACTGATTTAATAAACTTCTCAGGAGCAAATGCCATGCAATGAGCACTGCATGCTGTCCAAAACACTGAAAGGCAAGTGAGGAAGGAGTGGAGGATGAGCAATGGGTCCCGGCAGTTACGGCCTGCAGCCACTGGCAGATTGGTGTCTGGTAATGCTGCTGGCTTGAACCAGTCTCCAGACGGGGTGGGGAGGGGTGCAAGTTGGTCTTAAAGTCCCAAGAAACAAACCTGAAATTCAGAGACAAGTAGGGGCGGGGGTGAGCGACAGGGCCCAGTCATTAGGGCCTGCAGCCACAGGCCTACTCCTGTTCTTTCATGATATGGTAACCTGCTGACCCTTGGGCACCAGCGGGATAACCTTTACAGGATGTGACCCCAGCTCCTGGACCTACAAACCAGGAGCTGAATAAACTTCTGTTTCACGAGCCACCCAGTTTCAGGGGCTGTTATTAGCAACAGAATAGGATTTGGCACAGCCTCCGTGTATCAAAGCCCAGCGTCAACTGGTTACACTTAAATTGCTTCTTCGTATGTGTTATCTTTAAGAATTGTTAGGTAGGAAATAAGATATTCCACAAATGTGAGCAGGAAATCATGAGATTCTTCTGTTTTTCAAACATAAAAGGGAGAGAGTCTATTTTTTGAGTTTCTACTAGAAAATACATTTGACTTACCCATGTCATACAATGTTGTAAGTATCTTTATAGAAACAGAGTCTTAGTGAGGAGATCCATCTATATTAAATCTTATATTAGTTTTTATATTCTATTTTCAGAATTTGTTTTTTTTTTTCTTAAATCCATAGACAAACCAAAAGATTATTCAGGAGAGTCAGGGTGTGAGGTTAACATATTTGGAGGAGGAAAATTTGCCAGATGAAAGGAAAAGTGAATAACAAGTTCCAGCATATTTTTTGATTAAATAAGTAGGTCATAAGTTAAAAAAATTTCATTTATAATAAATTTTGGTGTACAAATCAGTCATGATTATCTGACTAGTTGTATTTTTTTTGTGTGGTAAGAAAAGCATGTTGAAGTCATGATTAACCTTGTATTTTAGATGAGGGATGGAGGCACGGAGAGACCTAGTTTGCCTGCCCAGTATCAAGGAGACGGTAAAATGAAAGACTCAGGATGGTCACTCAAACCTTCTGAAAACATGATCACATTCTATTAATACAAGAATATTCCTTCTTTATTGAATTCTTTGTACTTCAAGTTTTCATAGTTAATTTGAAATAATTTTTTAAAATAATTATTTAATTTTATTCATTGTCACTAGTTTATTGCAGTTGACCAGAGAAAGAGACAGAAAGAGAGAAGGAAAGTGAGAGAGCAAGCTGCCAGGTCCAGGAGTCAAACCGCAGTCAGCCACATGGGAGTCCTGCTGCCTTAACTGCTACACCGCCTCTGGCCCTGATTTGAAATAGTTTGAAACTTCCACTCCATTTCATGGCAAGTAACCTAACAGTAGTAGGTCTGTAATTATAAAGTAAATGGGGAAGTCGGAAAATCAGTTTTAAAAATCAATTATGGCCAGGAATAAACATAAAATAGTAAGGCAAAGTATATCTTTAATAAAAGTGCTTTTCCTCAACTTTCCACTTTCCTTTTTTTATTTTTAGAGAGTGTATTTTTTTGTTTTTTGTTTTTGTTTTTGTTTTTATTTTGCTATAGGGTATGTGTGCTTGCTGGAGAGAGAGACAGAGACAGAGAAATCAGAAATCACTCCATAGGAGGAAGGCCAAAGCAATCCCTTCTCTTCCATTCTCCTCTTAGGATTTGGGGCATGCACACATGCATGTCCAGTGTGAGTTTCAAATTGCCGGATCCAGACCTTGAACTTCTGCCATCTACATGGGAGACCAGTGACATCACCATTATGCAATCTGCTGGTCCCTCTACTCTCCTTTTCTACATATAAATACCCAGGGTGTAAACTATTTCTCTAAAAGTTTTAGTTTTGACTTGTTTAAAAATATATTTTTTTAAAATGTCATACTATTATTGGATTCTTAAATTATTATATGAAGAAATAAAGAAATTTCCATTTCAGGGGTGGAGGAGGAAGAAATCTGAACCTACATCCTTTGCCCTTGTCAATAAGCACATTTTAGTTGATAATAAAATAAATTTTTTTTTTGGGGGGGAGAGATTTTCACTGTAGGGCACGTGTGCTCGCCAGACAGACAGAGAGAGACATAGAGACAGAAAGCGAGAAATCACCCCCCAGGGGGGATGGTCACGCCGCAATCCCTTCTCCTCCATTCTCCTCTCGGGATCTTGGGCACGCACGCACAAGCCACTGGGTCCGGGACACGAACCGCGGTCGACTACGTGGGAGTCCAGCGACATAGCCATTACGCTAACTGCTGGTTCCCAATAAAATAAATTTTAATGTAAGAGTAGGACATATGTGCCTTATTCATTTATTCCCTATAGGGCACATGTGCTCACCAGAGAGAGACAGAGAGGGGGAGTGAGAAAGCACCCTCCTGGGAGGAGGGCCGCACCACCCACACCGTCCCTTCTCCCCAGTGCCCTCTAGGGGTTGTGGGCGTCATGCGCGTGGCCCACTCTGCTCTTCAAGCTGCCGGACCCAGAACAGAAACGGCGCAGTCGGCAAGTGGAATCCAGCTGCCTTAACGACCGCCACACCGCCAGCCGGCCTGTCTCTCTGGTGCGCAC
>NW_006200956.1:9648-9895 GCF_000334495.1 Tupaia belangeri chinensis | reverse complement strand
AACTATTTCTCTAAAAGTTTTAGGTTTGACTTGTTTAAAAATATATTTTTTTAAAATGTCATACTATTATTGGATTCTTAAATTATTATATGAAGAAATAAAGAAATTTCCATTTCAGGGGTGGAGGAGGAAGAAATCTGAACCTACATCCTTTGCCCTTGTCAATAAGCACATTTTAGTTGATAATAAAATAAATTTTTTTTTTGGGGGGGAGAGATTTTCACTGTAGGGCATATGAACTTGCCCC
>NW_006200956.1:2587-9550 GCF_000334495.1 Tupaia belangeri chinensis | reverse complement strand
ACATAGCCATTACGCTAACTGCTGGTTCCCAATAAAATAAATTTTAATGTAAGAGTAGGACATATGTGCCTTATTCATTTATTCCCTATAGGGCACATGTGCTCACCAGAGAGAGACAGAGAGGGGGAGTGAGAAAGCACCCTCCTGGGAGGAGGGCCGCACCACCCACACCGTCCCTTCTCCCCAGTGCCCTCTAGGGGTTGTGGGCGTCATGCGCGTGGCCCACTCTGCTCTTCAAGCTGCCGGACCCAGAACAGAAACGGCGCAGTCGGCAAGTGGAATCCAGCTGCCTTAACGACCGCCACACCGCCAGCCGGCCCGCTCTATTAATTTGGCATTGTAAATAGATAAAATAAAGCAAATGTGTTTTTCTATGTTTAATGCTTTTTGAATTAAACAGTTCTAAGACACATGGCATTTAACTGTATTAAGTCTTTCCTGATCTCTCACCGTCTTTATTAAAAACATCACCGGGGGCTGACAGACAGCATGGTGGCTAACAGGGCAGGATCCCTCATGGCAGACTGCACAGTTCAAGTGCCAGGTCTGGCAGCTTGAAAAACACACCAGGCACACGTGTGCGTGTGCCCAGATTCCAGCAAGGTGAACGAAGGAGAAGGGGCCGTGGCGTGGCCACCTTCCCTTCCCCCCGGGGGTGATTTTTCACTTTCTCTCTCTCTTCCTCCAGTGAGCGTACATGGTTTATATTAAAAGTAAAACAAAACTAACATACGACTGCAAAAAAAAAAAAAGCCATTGACTAAAGCATGTTATAAAACAGATATAACCCTGTGTTTGAAGTACATAGGATCCTCTTCAAATTTTTTAATTGCCAGGAGCAGGTGAACTCACCAGAGAAAGCCAGAGAGAGAGAGGGAAAAATCATCTCCATGGGGGAGGTCACGTTACAGTCCTTTGTCCTCCGTTTCCCTCTCCTGGCCAGATTTAGGGCACACTTGCACACTCACCCAGTGTGTTTTGAAGCCACCAGGTCTGAGATTTGAACATCGGTGGGCCTTGAGGGATCCGACTGCCTTAGCCACTAGGCTATAAGGCCAGCCCCGCACTGCACGGCTCCTTATCCTTACCCTTGTGCTAAACAGGCCCCTACACATCCGCCTTCCCAGCTCTCTCACCTTGTAGATAAACGCTGTTCTCCCTGCTGTCTTCACATACCCGCCCAGTCTACTGCTTCTGCCCAAAGCGGGATGCTGGAAAACAGCCATTGACACCAAACTGACACCACAGAAAGACTCTGAGTAATTTTAAATTGTTCAGACTTTTGCCAAGGAGAAAATTTTCTGAAAGCCATTTTCTTGCCTTTTGTATTTATTTTTGGTTTCCCAGCTAAGTTTTCACATTTCAGATGGTTGGCAATTTGAGTACTAAGAAAGTGGTGGTGTGTAATTCGAACAATTCCATTTGTGCTAACCAATTTTATAGAAAGGGTTTTAAAACATTTTCACCAGATTCAAAATCCGAGGTTGAGAACACAATGAAATTTCTCTATAAAGCAACAAAAACCCCCACATTTTTTATTCTTTTGTCTTTTATTTTTTCCATAGTTTATCAATATATTTATTTTTATACAGTCAACTACGGTATGTCATTACAGCTGATCAAATGAATTTTTACAGCATGAATATACTGTAAACCAGTCCGGTCAAAGATAATCTTCAATTTTTCTGTTCCCCCAATGTTCTTCTTCCTTTTCTCCTCGATTCCCTTCCTCTCCTTTAAATGTACAAATACAGAGTCCTGATAAAGAGGTCAAAATGGAATTTTCTGGATGCCCAAAGAGCAGAAGCCGTCTACTAATGAGGAGAGCAGTAGAACATCTTTCCAGTGAGGAGACAGGGAGGTGAGCACCCGCTTCCCGCAGGCCTGCTAGGCCAGGAGGACAAGGAGCAGGGAGTCTGGGCTGCTCTCCCCACGGGACGATTCTGAAGGAGCAGCCCAGCCCCAGAGCTCCACGCAGGTCCAGGAGAGGCTGCTGCGATGATTGCGATGCGCCTCACACTCTCTTTATATCTTTAGAACATTAAAAGAAGAAAATTGTGAATCCGGAATTCAGCATCCAGTGAGTATGTTTTTCAAATATCAGAATGAAAGGCCGGGATCTCCAGACTCCTTCTATGTGCTTCTCAGACAGACACTGCAGCTCTGCATATGCAGAAAGACTTAGGAAGACTGAAGTGAGGACAAAAGGTCTCATCTGAGATAGAGGCTGCCACTCCCAGCATGCGAGCTACTGGACAGCAGGCCGGCCTTGGCTAAGCAGCAGGTGGAATCGGGGGATCTGCGGAGAGCAGAGACCCTCACTCCATTACGCTTATCCCAGGATTAAATGAAGCTTCTAAGCAAGTATCGTGGCCTGCGCGTGAAGGTAGGAAATGCACAGATATTCTGATTTTAGGAATCGAAAAACCATGGAGGTACACCAGGACTGCTGGGATGGACGGGAGGTCCCAGAGGATGAAAGCAGGAAAGGACCTCCTTCCTCTCTACCAGCCCACGTCCTGACAGGTCCCCAAACCACGAACGTGCAGAATCAACTCAAAGTAACTCAGCCGAGAGAAAAAAAGAAAAAAAGAAAATGTACGTTGAGACAGAGTTGTTGTTTATGACGACTTACAGGTCAAATCCAGCCCAAAACAGTGCCTGCTAAAGTAAGTTAAAGCAACACTCATTATACAAACAAATTGGATTTAGAGCCCAGCCACAGTGGTATGCACTAGGACTGTGCTGTGCAGGGTGGGGTCACATGGGAAGCCCGGGTTCAAGTCCCAGTCCAGACTGGGTGTGGTGGCTTGTTCCTGTCATCCCAGCAACTCACGGAGGCTGAGGTAAGAGGATTGTGAGCTCAAGGCTGTCCTGGGCAACGCAGTGAGACCCTGTGTACTAGAGAGCTCGGTGGGGTGGGAGCACCTGTAGTCTCAGTTGAGAGGCTGAAGTAGGAGGGTCACAACATGGTGAAACTATTTTAAAATAGCAAATCAAGAGGCCAGGAGGTGGCATGGAGGTTAAGGCACTGGACTCCCACATGGTCAATCACAGTTCCAATCCTGGAGCCGGCAGCTTGAAAATTGTGTGGGTACATATATGTGCATGCCCAAAATCCTGAGAGGAGAATAAAGGAGAAGGGATTGCAATGTCACCATACCCACTGGGGGCGATTTCTCATTTTTTTTTTTTTCCTCTCAATCCCTGGTGAGTGCATAGCCTAAAACCAAAAAATAATAAAACACCTAAAAAAGGGGCAAATAAATAAAAATGTAAAATATTTTACCAAAATAGGACTCAGAATCTTCATAATTCAGGGTATTATCCAACAGTACCCAAATTCAAATTTACTATTTTCCATAGAGGGGGGGTTAATGTTCATGCCACCACATGGATGCTGAATCCAGGCCAGAATTTCACAGCATATTCGGATGGTCCACTCTGCTGAAGATAATCATGCCAGTCAGACCCGCTAGCCAGCAAGCAGCAAACACTTCTAATGCCCAGCTGGGCCCAGGCATAGGAGAGGGTTAGAGAAACCATGTTCAGTTCAAGGGCATGCTCCTGCAGTGTAGGTTTTGGTTTTTTGTTTGTTTTTGTTTTTTTTTTTTTTTTTCTTTTGAGAGGTTTTTGCTATAGGGTACATGTGCTCGCCAGAAAGACAGAGAAAAAGAAAGCGAGAATTCACCCCCCAGGGGACTGGCCACACCACAATCCCGTCTCCTCCATTCTCCTCTAGGGATCTTGGGCATGCACGCCCACACACCCGGCGTGAGTTAAAGCCACCGGGTCCAGGACTCAAACCGTGGTCGACTATGTGGGAGTCCAATGCCATAGCCATTATGCTAACTGCTGGTCCCTAAGTGTAGGTTTTTAAGTTAAAATCTAGGGCACGACAAGACATCCTGGAAAGGTAAATGATAATTTTATCACCTTACACCAACACTAAAAAAAGTGGCACAGTGCTCATGGCTCCCTGGCCTGTTTCTCTTTCCTTTCATGATCTTTTCCTATTTAGCAGAGGACACATAGGACATTCGGGAACACCTCTGTGACCCACTGTCTAATGATGACCCAGAAACCTGGCAATTTTGCTAAGGGCACAGAGTAAGAGAGCTCTCTGCCACAGGTCCAGGCCTCAGCTAATCTGCCCTGCCACTTGGGCCGCGGGAGCAGTGAGATCCAGCCGAGGAAGGGTATCCGCTGTACTATATAGAGTGTACTGTGGTCCTGGGCAGCCTCAGAGGAGAGTTAGGGTTCTGGAGGAGTGGGGGCTCTCTGTAACTGAAGTGAGTCACTGGAAAGCAGCTCCCGGCGTGATACTGACACCTCGTAGAGCCCAAATGCCTGACTGCAGGAGGTAAGCACTGCGCAACTAGAACGTCCGTCAGAAGCTGGGTGGTGGGAAAGCAATCAAGCCTAAGGTCAGGGCAGTGCAGTAGCCATCTGATGTGCTGTGAAAATCGTGTGCGTGGGCCGTGCAGGTCAAGGGCACACTAAACGTTTCTTTAAAGGCCTTCAGAATCTCATCTCACTTCCCTTTGATGTAGCATCGCCTCTCACGCTCACACACATTGCCTCACATCTTACGTGACGAGTTCACAAAGGAGAAAACAGAACAAGACAAGACGAGCAGCCTGCCGCACAGAGTGGTCTGCTCAGTCTGTTTGCAAAGCGGTATATCACCAGCTAGCCCCGCCGGATGTGGCCTAAGGCAGCAGGCCCCAATCTTTTGGGCACCAATGACAATTTTTCCACCAATGGGTGAGTGGGAGGGGGGAGAGAGTATGATGATTCGAGCACATTACATTTGCGGTGCACTCTATTTTTATTATCATTACATCGTAACGTATAGTGAAATGATAACAATTCACCGTAAGGCAGTATTTGCTAGCATCGCCACCTCCCAGCTCTGCCTTAGCTCATCAGGCATTGGATTCTAAGGAGCACTCAGTCTAGATCCCTCACAGGCGCAATTCACAGGATCCGAACCCTGCCTCTGACCTGGCAGGAGGTGGAGCTCCGGCAGTACTGCGAGTGATGGGGTGAGGCTGTGCACTCAGGTGAAGCTTCACTCCCTCATTCACTGCCTCCCTCCTGCTGTGTGCCCAGCCCCTAAGGCCATGGACGGGTAGAAAGCTTTCTCTCAGTTAAACAGAACGATTGGTTATCTCCTTTACATGAAGAGGTAAAAAGCCTAGGCTAAAGGATACTTAAAATCTTGGATATTACTAGATGTTTTGGCTAGTGGTTAGAGCCTTGAAAGAACAAAATTAGACCGAGGGAGGCATGGGGAAGTAGCATCAGACAGACTTGTGGGAGAGGCCTCGAAGTGCACAGATCTTTACATCTCATGTCAACGTATCCCAGCATTTGCTAGAGGGGAATCACTGACATTAATCGTGCCCACGCTAAAACAAACTATTTCCTAGAATTATGAAGTTCAGGACCAGCAGATGGCATAATGGTTATATTGCTGGACTCCCACATGGCCAGCCACAGTTCGAGTCCTGGACCCAGGGGCTTGAAACTCATGTCAGACACGAGTGAATGCGTGCCCCAAATCCCAAGAGGAGAATGGAGGAGATGGGATTGCATTGTAGCCATTCCCTCTTGTGGGGCTGATTTCTCGCTTTCTGTCTCTGTCTCTCTCTGTCTCTCTGGTGAATGCATGTGAGTAATAGCAAAAATCTTCAAAAAAAAAGTAGTCTGATTAAAAACTTAAAAATATAAATTAATCATGAAATTTTATTTAATAATCTACTTTATCCTCTTCGCTCATATAAAGGCAGGAACTTAATCTGACATAGGGTTTAAAGGTAAAGCTTTGAGGGGGTCGTAATTAGGACTGGGTAAGGTAGTCAGGCAGGGCCCTCCCTGAATCCTGAATGCTGGTGGGACCCTAAGGGGAACAAAGGCCGCACAGTGGGCGTGACACAGGCCCTCCCTCCTCTCCTGTGCTGCCCTCCACAGTGGACTCCAGACCTGCACACCACGAAGTGAATCGCCCTCTTCTTGCAAGTCACCCAGACTCAGATTCTTTTGTTATTAGTAACAGGACAGACTAGAACACCAGAACTGGACAGTTTTATAATCAGCTTATTCTAAAAATTTTAACTATTGATTGTTTTAATCTATGTAAACCCTGAGTGCTAAAGTTTTGCCAGCATATGTAAGATCCTGAAAATAAGTGGAAAAGATTCTTAGTCAAAGACTTAAAACTATTTTTTTAAGTCAAAGCAACCTGGCCAAGAGTTTTAGAAGGTGAAAGCTCAAGATTCAGGCTTTGGAATATGATATGATAGCTCAATTCAAATGAGAAAAGGAGAAGACTAACAATATAAATCTTTTTTATCTTTTTTTTTTTTTGAAGAGCAGGCTTTTTTCCTTTACTTATTATTATTATTTATTTTTACACTTATTCACTGTACATCTTTACAGCATGCAAAGTGAATTTTTCCACCTTGAATACACTGCGTATCGGTCATTGATAAAGACATTGCTGTACACATTATATCAGCAGACAATATTGCATTTTTGTGTCCCTCAAATGTTTTTTTTTTCTTCTTGATCTCTTCCTCCCCTTCCCGTTATCCTGTCCACACTGCTCCTGTACTGTCTTTAGTTTGGTACACACACACACACACACACACACATACATACACGCACACACACGCACATACATGCTCATGCACACGCACATACATACACACATACACATACATACACGCACACACATACACACATACACACATACATACATGCACACACATGCACATACATGCACACACACACACACACACAGATTACACCTTAGGAATGATGACCATGATGCAGCCCCTTCTCCGCCATCCTCCTTTCAGGATTTGGGGCATGCACACACACATGCCTGGCGTGTGTCTCAAGCCACTGGGTCTGAGACTCAAACTGAGTTTGGCCATATGGAAGTCCAGGACCTTA
>NW_006200956.1:0-558 GCF_000334495.1 Tupaia belangeri chinensis | reverse complement strand
TAAGAAAAATTTGCTTAAGACTTAAAGCCAGGAAAAAGGTTAGGATACTGTTCAAACAGAAGGTGGACACTAAAAACTCAAAAAGCAAATATGGACAGAGTTAAGATTTAGTAACAAGAGCTATAATGTTCTTTGAAACATTTTTTTCTCTCTCGATTCCCCCTTCTACCAAAGAGAAGCATAAACTAACTTATTTGCAAAAAAAATAATAATAATAAAAAAAAGTTTAGTCTCCATTTAGTCTGTTATCTTTACAAAGTTCCATAAGTATAGTAATTGACTTAGCTGGCTTGCTGGGACCTTTTATAAGGGACTTCAGATTCGAATATATTTTTCTTTTAAATTTATTTATTTATATTTTAAAATTTTTTCTGGCTTTAATTAGTGAATTTAATTCATTCACTGAGCATTGTCATAGCATACAATTGTGATTTCCCATCCAGAATATGCTGTGTAGCGGCTTAATCATACATGTTACGATAAAAAAATTTTAATTTCTGGTTTCATATATATATATTCCCCCTATGTCTCACCCTCTGTCATTTCCCACCCTCCTCC
>NW_006200955.1:0-800 GCF_000334495.1 Tupaia belangeri chinensis | reverse complement strand
GTCTCTCTGTCCCTCTTTGGTTAGCACATACACCCCTTACAGTTAAAAAAAAAAGTGAAATAGAATCTATTTGGAAAATACAGTCCACCATAGTTTACGTATTTTTAAAAAAAGGTATAAACATTTGCAGTTGTTCTATTGCAGGGCTATGGAACAGAATGAATACTGAGGCCAACCCAGAGCTCTGACATTGAGAATAGTTTTACAGATTTTAATATATTAACATGATGTAATATTAAGCAACCCTTGAAATTTGTTTTAAAAACCATGCAAATATGTGAAAAATGGTTATGCTGTAATATTAAGTGAAAAGATGAGAAAAATAATGCACTGTGAATGTGAATATGTAAACATGCATATTTGTGGTGGTAGAACTGTTTTTAAGAAATTTTTCAATGTTATTGCTCATTTGCCTTTCCATAAAAATAGCAAAAAATTAGCTTTATATATGAGTCACTTGGACTCGTTTGCTCGGTAAGGTCAGAATATGGTCCTGTGATCGCCATTGGGGAATACTCACAATCCCATTTTATTTCTTTGTCTTACAATGAACAGCAGTGAGAGTGATGACACGAACCTCACCCACCATGCTTCTGCGCAAGTTTGAAGACCAAGACCTGCTCTGTGCCAATTTAAAGCCACACCTGTAAGTACTGGAAGCTGTCAGCAAACCTGACTTCCAGCCAGTAACACCAGATACTGGGTGGACTGTTTCCCTCCATTATTGGTTATTTAATGTTGCAATTTACATTGCAGGGTATTAGCCTGATAGGTAGGTTATCGCTCTCTCTAGGGTGTCA
>NW_006200954.1:0-325 GCF_000334495.1 Tupaia belangeri chinensis | reverse complement strand
TCTTTGTTCTCAAGAGACAAGGTTAAAAAAATCAAGGGAATTCAGTCTTTACTACTCCTTCGACATTAACTCTCCATTCCATAAGTCTAAATTTGTAATACTTTATTCAATCTTGAGACAGTTTTCTCCTAAACTAAGACTTAGGAACCCATCTTAACTAGGTTTCTTGAATTTCCAAAATATTGAGTTGTAATAGGAATGTACCCACTGGTACCTCCAGGAAATTGCTTTCCTTCTCTCCATCAAGAGAGAACAGTGTTACTTTGATTAAAAAATAAATAAAATCACAGTTACAGGACCAGCAGGTGGTATGGTGTTTAAGGCA
>NW_006200953.1:574-2215 GCF_000334495.1 Tupaia belangeri chinensis | reverse complement strand
CACATCCCATCCAAGTGCCAATAATTTTTTTGAGAGTTTTTTGCCTTAGGGCCCCTATGAACTCACCAGAGAGAGAGAGAGAGAAAGGGAGAGAGACAGACAGAGATGACAGAGACAAAAACATTGATAAATCACCCCTTAAAGGGGATGGCCATACCTCAATCTCTTCTCCTCTATTCTCTTCCCGAGATCTTGGGAACTCATGCTCACACAGCATGATTTTGAAGTCACAGGGTCAAGAACTTGAACTACAGTTGGCCACGTGAGAGTCCAGCAACATAAATGCTATGCCATCTGTGGGACCTCCAAGTGCCAATAATTTTCAATGGGTGATCAAACTTGTGTGTGGTCTGGCATCCTGATGGAACACAACTCCTTTATGATCAATGAGCTCTGGATGTTTTTGGATGATGAATTCATTCAAACTGTCAGACTACTGACAGTGCACATTCAAATTGATTGTTTGATTCCTTGGTAGGAGCTCAAAAAGCACAGCATCTTTAAAATCCCACCACTCTGAACCTATAACTTTTCTCTGACGAATGTCTGCTCTTGATGTCATTGAGGTAAATCATCATATCAGGACCAAGACTGTTTGCATACCACATTATTGTAAACAACCCTCTTCTCATCACCAGTTATAGGTCACTTCAAGAAAGGATTGTTTTCCTCACGTTTAGTAAGCATATCATAGATGTTTATTCATGCAGTCAAATGAACTTCTTTTGAGTTTATGAGGAACCCAAATATTGATGCTTACATATCCCAGCTTCTTTAGGTGGTCATGAACACTTAAGTGATGGATGGTCAATGTTTCTGCAATCTCTCCTGCTGTGCAGCATGGATTTAACTTGATCAATGCCTTTATTTTATTGTAATCAACCTCAGTAGGTCTCCCTGACCAAAGAGCATCACTGAGCTCAAAATCACCAACATGGAATTTTATGGACAATTGTTGACACTGATGTTCTTGTAGAGCATTGTCATCATAAACTTTATGCAACTTTTCACAAACTTGATGCATATTCTTCACTTTACAGAAGTAAAACAGTAAGATATGAGAAAATTGCAGAGTTTTGTCTTTCATCTTCAACTTGCTGCAAAAATCTCCCAACCAAATCACTTAATTTTGTTTAGAATGAAGCTAGAACTGTCAGCTGTCAAATGACATAGCAATGACATAGATACAAATGACTCTAGTACCTCCAAAAATGAACTAGCACCATCTGTTGCAAAAATGTGTCATGACTTTTCTGACAACCCAGTTTTTTCTTCTTGCCCATAGCAGCTGTTATTTTTTGGAGACAGTAATCAATCCTAGCCACCAAAGGGTGGCTGTAGGGGCAGTCTGAAGTACCATCATCCATATTCTTCAAGATAATGAGAAGCATCTGGCCAGGATGAATACCACTTTCTTAGGTTCTATGAACTTGTCCCCTCCCTTTATTTCCTTATTTATAAGGTTTTTGCCAAATGGCACATGTGCTCACAAGAGAGACATAGAGAGGTAATGAGAGGGAAAGTGAAAGTGAGAATTTGCCTCCTGGAGAGTTGGTCATGCTACATCCCCTTCTATTCTCCTCCTGAGATTTTGTACACACACACACACAAATGTACTCATCCAGCATAATTTTAAAGCAA
>NW_006200953.1:0-220 GCF_000334495.1 Tupaia belangeri chinensis | reverse complement strand
TCAAAACTGTATAAAAAGCTTCTTTACAGCAAAGGAAACAATAAATAAATTAAAAAGACAACCCACAGAATGGGAGAAAATAATTGCAAACACCCTACTTTAAGTAAGAGGTTGAAACCAAAATACATAAGGAACTCAAACAATTCATTTGCAAAAAAAAAAATAATAATCCGTTTATTATCAGGGACATGCAAATCAAAAGCACAATGAACTATAACTT
>NW_006200952.1:0-740 GCF_000334495.1 Tupaia belangeri chinensis | reverse complement strand
GTAAAGTTAGACTTATGCTCATGGAAATGTGAGTGTCATCTATGTTTGCTATGAGGGTATTTGGATTGATTAGGGTCTTTGGTGATTCAATAAAATGTGGGGGGAAAATGGTATAGAAAGCAAACATAGATACCAGAGACAGTGTGGGAGGAGAGTGGGAGGTGGCAGAGGGTAAGAGATAGGGAACCAAGGATGGGGGAAAAAAGCAAAACATACAGAAAACAAGAAATGGAAGATCATTTGCTGACAATAACATGTTTGTTGATGTGCTCGATTGAGACAAATACAGTATACTCTGGATGGAAAATCTCATTTTGTATGTTGTAATGATGTACAGTGAATGAATGCAAATAAATAAATTGGGGAAAAAAAGAAAATGTCATTTTACTTCCCTTAAGCCTTTATTTGGACAGAGCTATTCTGTGACTTTTAAATAAATGCCTTTTGGATATTTTTTTGAGACCACAACAAATAATATTTTAGCGTTATCTGCTTTCTACTTCATTGCTATCTTTATCATTCCTGAGACAGTCTGCTGATTTTAAAATGTATCATTCCATTGTATTTATTTCTCTCCCTTGCCAATAAGATTTTCTAATACTGCTTATATTAGCCAGGGAAATGCTCCAAGACACTATTTAGCTGTCTTGAACAGAGAAACATATTGTTTTCCCTTATTAGCAAGTCCTGGCTTTTTCATCAGATTTATCTTTTTCTTGGTATGGTTTGGATTTGATAGC
>NW_006200951.1:1247-1476 GCF_000334495.1 Tupaia belangeri chinensis | reverse complement strand
GAGGCCGGGCCTTAAGAAGAAGGTTCCACATAGCTCCAGCGAACCAGAACTTTTCAGGGAATGAAGATTTTCTACTGATAATTCAGCCTACAACAAAGGAGCTAGCGGTAGGGAGCCACCCCCTGTGCAACCCAAGCCTTCTATCTCTGTTTCTCTGTCTCGGTTCCTGTCTCTCCCTGCTTCTGTCTTTCCTTTTATTTTTGTAATTTTTCCTTTTTACACTTTTTTT
>NW_006200951.1:585-1095 GCF_000334495.1 Tupaia belangeri chinensis | reverse complement strand
TTTGCATTAACACCCCACCTTCCAACAAACGAGCTAGCGGTAGGGAACCCCCCCACACACACACACACACCCAGCCTTCTATCTTTGTTTCTCAGTCTCGGTTCCTGTCTCACCCTGCTTCTTAGACTTTTTTTTTAATAATTTTTCTTTTTACACTTTTTTTTATAAAAGGCACAGTTTTCTCTGTCTCTCAGCTCCACCTCTTATTTTCTTAATTGTCGCTCTGGTCCGACAAAATAGGCAGGAGCCGGGCCTTTAGAAGAAGGTTCTACGTGGCTCCAGCGAGCTAGATTTTTCAGGGAATGAAGATTTTGTACTGATAATTCAGCCTCCAAAAAATGAGTTAGCGGTAGGGAGTCCACCCCTGCACCCCCAGCATTCTACCTCTGTTTCTCTGTCTCAGTTCCTGTCTCTCCTTGCTTCTGTCTTCCCTTTTTTTTTTTTTTTAATATTTCCTTTTTACCCTTTTTTTTTTTTTTTCAAAAGAGGCCAATTTTTTTTTTGCCCTTT
>NW_006200951.1:0-299 GCF_000334495.1 Tupaia belangeri chinensis | reverse complement strand
TTTTCTTTTTTAACATTAATATGCTATACATCATTACAGTATACAAAATGAATTTTTCATCCAAAATACACTGTTGGCTCAATCAAGCACATCCATCAACATACATGTTATCAACAAACAATTTTTCATTTCTTAGGTCTTGTATATTTTGCGTTTTGTTTGTTTGTTTGTTTGTTTTTTGCCATCCTTGATTCCCTGTCCCTAACCCTCTGCCCTGTCCAACCCTCCTCCCATTGTCTCTGATATCCATGTATGCTTTCTATGCCTATCCCCCTCCATTTAATTGATTTGCTAATGAA
>NW_006200950.1:0-1098 GCF_000334495.1 Tupaia belangeri chinensis | reverse complement strand
TAAATTTGTCATCTAGGAGATTTTTTATTTTAGTGTTTATTATATTTCAGCATTTCTTTCCCTTTTTCTATGTATTTACTGATGTCATCCACTAGAAAATATTTAACCAATTTCTTTTAAATTTTTATGCTTTTTATTTCACTCTTTTATATTAGTGAGTTGGTCAGGGCCTCCAATACTATCTTGAATAGTAAAGGAAAAAGTGGACATATTTGTTTTGTTCTAATTTTGAGAGAAAAAAAGCTTTCGTTTTTTTTTCCTATTTAATTGTGGATTATGATTTGCATACTTTTTTCATTTTTAATAGTTATTTTTTCTTTCTTTTGAGAGTTTGGACTTTTTTAAAGATTGCATGTTCAAGATCAGATAATCTTTCCTCTGCATGGTTCAAACTATTGTTAATATTATCTATAGACTATCATATTTCCAGTATTGTATTTTTCACCCTGAGGATTTTGGTTTGATTCTTATTTAAGACTTTGGTCTCTATTGAATCATTCTTCCATTTCATGCATTGTCTTTGATCAAAATTGTTTGTGTATGTTCTCTTGTACCTCATTGAGTTTTGTTACTAATATTCTAAAGTTCATTTCTGACATTATTATGATTTCTTGCATTTTCTATCCTGTTATGAGGATTTAGCATGGTCCTCTGAGGAGAGAATTTTTGTTTTCTTTCTTTTTTTCCCCATATATTTTGTGTTCCTGCATTGACTTTTTTGACATCTGATGAAATACTTATTTATTCCTAATTTCTGATTTAGATTTTTATAGCAATATTTTATTTATTTATTTAGTTTTATTAGGGCTTTATTTATTGAATAATCTGCATTGTTTCAAGTACCCCAGTGAGAGTACTGAAAACCTCCAGACCAGTTATTTTGGATTCTAGGTGATGTTAGTGCTGTACACTAGTATTCCACCTACAGAGGGAGTAGATTCCCTTGAACTAATAGCAACTTCTTTCCTATAGAGTGGAAGGAACAGGGTATTCCTTTAGGCAAGATGACCAAGTGAAAATATCAGCTGAAAATTAGTAGTTATATTTTCCTTAAATGGGTTGAAGACAAGAAGGGTGTAGGTGTTGGCTGAGAAGTTG
>NW_006200949.1:0-818 GCF_000334495.1 Tupaia belangeri chinensis | reverse complement strand
TGAATGTATTAAAAAATGTAAATAAAAAATGAAAAAAAAAGACATCAGGACAAGTCCAGAAATATTGATAACAACATTGAATGTAAATGGATTAAATTCTCCTATCAAGAGACATAGGGTGTGGTGGTGCCTGCCCTATGGCAAAAACCTATGGAGACTGGAGGATTGTGGCATCGAGTCCATCTCACTGGGAACCAACAGTTAGCGTAATGGCTATGTCGCTGGACTCCCACGTAGTCGACCGCGGTTCGTGTCCCGGACCCGGTGGCTTACTTAAATCTCACGCCGGGCGCGTGTGCGTGCGTGCCCAAGATCCCAAGAGGAGAATGGAGGAGAAGGGATTGCGGCGTGACCATCCCCCCTGGGGGGTGATTTCTCGCTTTCTGTCTCTATGTCTCTCTCTGTCTGTCTGGCGAGTGCACGCGTCCTACAGTGAAAATCTCTCAAAAAAAATTAAAAAAAAAAGAGTCATAGACTGGCCTAATGGGTAAAAAACCAGAAACCCTCGATCTGTTGCCTACAGGAAACCCACTTCATGGATAAAGGCATACAAAGACTACAAATGAAGGGTTGGAAAAAGGTTTTCCATGCAAATGGGACCCCAAAAAAAGAGCTGGAGTCACGATTCTAATTTCTGACAAAATAGCCTTTAAAACAAAAACTGTTTGATGAGAGAAAGAAAGACAGTATATTGTACTAGGGTCAATCAAACAAGAAAATATGACGCTTATAAGCATCTATGCACCTAACACAGGAGCACCCAAATACGTGAAGGGAAGACTGTTAAATCTAAAAGGAGACATAGACTACAACACACT
>NW_006200948.1:0-994 GCF_000334495.1 Tupaia belangeri chinensis | reverse complement strand
CATCTGGGAGTTTGTCAGAATTGCAGAATTTTAGTACCAGGACCAGAGCAACAGAGTCAGGATCTGCGTTTTAATTTAAATCCTGCCTACAATGTGCTTACATGCTAAAATTCAGAAACCCTGCCCTAGGGTCATCTTTCTCTAAGAGTGATCCCAGAAATACCCCAAGCACTTTTTTTTAAATTATTTATTGTTGTTACTATTTTTTAAACTTACCAGACACACACACACACACACACACACACACACACACACACACACACAGAAAGTGAAAAAGCATGCTGCCAGGTCTTGGACTCGAACCACCATCGGCCGTTTGGGAGCCCAATGCCTTAACCACTATGCCACCTGCCCACCCCCACCCCTAGAGCTCTTTTTAAAAGGCAAAAAGCAAAAATTTTAAGCTCTACCTCAGAGGGACTGCATCTGGTTATCTGGAGGTGGAAGCAGGGATCTGAGTTTTGGCAAGTGTCCTGGACTCCTGCACACACCAACACTAGAGTTACCCCTGGGTACATGGTGGGAATCTGGGTGGGGGAGGCTGTGGTT
Source organism: Tupaia belangeri chinensis (assembly GCF_000334495.1). NCBI lineage: Eukaryota > Metazoa > Chordata > Mammalia > Scandentia > Tupaiidae > Tupaia > Tupaia belangeri. Next base: position 445 of record NW_006200948.1, on the reverse strand, counting down.
TGGATATAGCATGTTAACATACAGGATTTAGGGACTGGAACTCAATGTCGTGGTTCTTACTGGGAATCCATGGGGCAGATCCAGTTAATTGTGGAGAACACAGACCTCTTACCAAGCTCATGGACCACAGAGATGTACGGGTAGGAGATAACCACGTGTGTCCCTCCCTGATGGCCAGTCAGTAGTAGGAACCACTGCTCTTGGGAATTAAAAACCCATTGCTGACAAGATTCTTAGAAAAGGCTGTGGGACCGCCATGTCCATCTCAGGGTCACAGGGTCAGCTGTGCCCTTGGTCCCTACAGGCCAAAGAATGAGACTATTTTCCCTGTAAAAGAACCCTAAAAAGTGAAAACTGGGGGACCAGCAGTTAGTGTAATGGCTATGTCGCTGGACATCCACATAGTCGACCACGGTTCGCGTCCTGGACCCGGTGGCTTAAAACT
>NW_006200947.1:556-806 GCF_000334495.1 Tupaia belangeri chinensis | reverse complement strand
TGAGAGTCATGCTTTGAAGTACGCACTGCACACTAATCAGAATTAAGCCTCGAGGAACCATATCACACCTGATTTGGTACACAGTGCAAAACTCATTATCCCTGAGGACAAAACAGTGACAATAGGAACACCTCAAAAACACCCACAACTAAAAGGTCTGTTGAGAAATGTTTATAGAGAACCACCATTGTGAGTCATGCTGTGAAGTACACACTGCACACTAAGCCAGAATTAAGCCTCAAGGAACCAT
>NW_006200947.1:0-261 GCF_000334495.1 Tupaia belangeri chinensis | reverse complement strand
TACAGAGACCCACCATAGAAAGCACTGCTGTTTAGTGCACACTGAACGTTTAGTTAGAATTAAGCCTCAAGGACCCATATCACGCCTCATTTTGAACACTGTACAAAGCTATGTATCCCTGCCCACAAACCTGTGACACTAGGCACACCCAACCAACACCCAAAATTGAAAGATTCCTAGACAATGATTTATAGAGACTCACTGCTATTAATTATGCTGTTAAGTACAATGGGAACGCTAAGCCAGAATTAAGCCTCAAGG
>NW_006200946.1:0-3085 GCF_000334495.1 Tupaia belangeri chinensis | reverse complement strand
ATTTATATAAAAATTAAAATTAAAAAGTGAAAAAAAAACCATAAATAGGCCACCACAAATTAAACCTACAAACTGTTAAGTGAATAAGAGAAGATATTCTTCCTTCTTTGGTTATTATAGTAGGAGAGAAAAAAATCATTTCATGTAACATTCATTTCACTGACATTTTATCGACTGCTAATAGTAGAAAAAAATGTGTTATATATGACTAATAATTTAAGGAGATTAAATGATACAGATATAATATTGAAAATCCTCAAAGCATTCTACTTATATGACTTCATACTTGAAACTTGATTTGCACCAGTAACCAAGACAAAAGCCCTGGACTCAAGGAGTTTATGACCAGGAAAGAAAATCAAATTATGAAATAAAAATGAAAACTCCTCATACTAAGTGTCAACTACAAGTTTTATTGGAGGGAGATGGGGGATATTGTATTACAAAAAATTAATATTGCATGCAGGAATGATAGTCACTTTTCACAGGATGACATGCAAGCTGAGTCTAAAAGATGACCAGAAGGTTGGCAGTCAGATACTGTGACCAATCTCCAGGTACAAATGAGACATTTGTACTGTCCCCAGAAAGTACACCTTAACACCTTGGATAAACACATAATTATTGCATGTTTCAAAAAATGATGAGCTGAATACATAAATTAAACATTTTTCTTAAGAATCATAACTATAAAGATTCACTTAGCCTTCTTCCTCTATTAGTTTTAAATATGTTGTAATGTCATTTCCTTATTCTCTTCTTCTCAATATGAAAAATCTCTGAGATTGGGAACAAGCAGTTAATGTAATGGCTATGTCGCTGGACTCCCACGTAGTCCACGCGGTTCGAGTCCCGGACCCAGTGGCTTAAAACTCATGCCGGGCGCGTGTGCATGTGTGCCCAAGATCCCGAGAGGAGAATGGAGGAGAAGGGATTGCGGCATGACCATCCCCCCTGGGGGGTGATTTCTCGCTTTCTGTCTCTATGTCTCTCTCTGTCTGGCGAGCACACGCGCCCTATAGCGAAAACCTCTCTAAAACAAAACAAAACAAAACTCTGAGATTCAATGTATTATGTCCCACTTTCCAAATTCAGTATTATTTTTTCTTATTATTTGAGTGTCTATAAAAAAAGATAAAGTTCCCCATGAATAGAGAATCTTAGTATTTAGGCAACAAAGATTTTTTGTGAATTCTGGGTAATTTCCAAATTTTATTGGTTGAGCTTAAGAAACAGTATTTACAAAGGTAGTTATTCGGGGCTTGTGAAGTGGCTAGGAAGTGCTTTCAAAACTGATACCAAATCTTAGGTAAATAATAGGAATAAGTTCAAGGAAGCTATTGTACAATATGTTGACTACAGTTAATAACAAAATATTGCATTCTTAACAATTTCTGCTGGCCCCTAGATATAATTTTTGAAATAGTGTTTAGGGTCAGCTCTGTGGCACAGCAATAGTGCTTTCATTGCTGAAGAGAGATAGTTCCCACATAGTGACTGATTTGAATCCCCTGCCTGGACATCCTGAAACATGGAGCATATGCATGAGTGCCCAAGATCTGAAGAGCTAGAGGTACAAAGTAAGGGAAGTATAACATAGCCAGACTCTCTTAAGGGTGCTTCTCTCTTTTTCTTTTTTTCACTCTCATGCACGTACATTCTATTATGAATTTTTAAAAAGGAAAACTTAAAATATAGTGTTGGAATTATTGTAAATTTACCATTTTCAGATTTAATATATAGATACAGACCAACTTGAAGAGTGTTGATATGTATATTTTTTAAGTATTAAAGGGTGCATGAATTCACCAGACAGAGAGAGACAGAGAGAGAGGGTAAGAGGGAAAAAAAATACCACGCAATGAGTGTCATCACATTACAATGCCTTCTCCTCCATTTTTCTATCATGTTGGGATTTTAGGGCATGCATGCACATATGTCCTGCTTGTTTTTCAACCCACAAGATCCAGGATTTCAAACACACACTAGGTCATGTGGAATCTATATCCCTTAATCACTAGACAAATAGGCTTGTCTAAGACTGTGAATATCACATAGCCTCTCTGAATAGGGGTGATGCTCTATTCTCCAAAGGCAGAGAGAATGGGAAGAAAGGTAAGGAAGAATGCCAGGAGGCTAATACCCTCAGAATATATTTCATAGAGACAGAAACATTTGTGCAGCATTATTCCAATCAAAGACAGCCTTAGCTATTTTCTAATCAAGGTATCACTTGATAAACAGAGTATTCATGTAAAAAATGCAGCTTGTGATGGAAAGATGCCCTTACAATGAATAAAAGACTATTTCCTACTTAAAGTGCATTCACTGATTTAAAAGTAAACTATGCACTTCAAGGGAAAATAAAAATGGATTGTTGCTTGAATAATCTCAATAAAAAATTTATATTCCCAAAGACAATATCCTTTATTTGTCATATAGAGTGACTTCTACACAATTTATAAAAGGTAAGGAATATTTACTTTACCCTTCCTAACTTATTGTAGTGTATTTAAAAAAATAAAACTATAAAAATTTTTTCAATAAAATTCCATTATGACCTTAAAGTATGTAGACTATAAAGTATTTACTCTTTTATTATCATTGTAAATGTGATATACAACAGATTTAAAACCACCTGGAATTTATAGAGTTTGATATTTCTTAAATTTTTATTATTTATAACATCAAAATCAAAATAATATTTCCTATTGAATTTTCTATGAAACTCATTGAGTTTTTTTTAAGAATGAGGACTTTGGCATTACACTGCTGAGCTTGAATTTAACTTAGTCACATAATAGGGTGTTCCCCTGGGGAGTGATATCTTGCTTTCTGCCTCTCTGTCTCTCCTGCAGGTGCACGCACTCTACAGCAAAAATCTTTATTAAAAAAAAAATCATAATGTGGAGTAACATATTAGTACTGAGCAGTGTCTACATTATTTATAAAATAAAATGAGTCATGTCATATAATGTTGGGGTAGAAAAGATGTGTAAATATTTAATAGCAACTTAGAGGGCTGGTCAGCAAAACATGGTATTGATGGTTTTAAAGATGAGACTCCTTTATGGGACAAAATGAG
>NW_006200945.1:0-1467 GCF_000334495.1 Tupaia belangeri chinensis | reverse complement strand
TCTATGTATCTGATGATATGCAAGGGGAACAATTCCTTCAGGATATAAAAGCAAAGATGATAGAAAAGAATATCTGTGTGGCCTTTACAGAAAAGCTCCCTGCCACAAAAGGTGTCTTTTTAGATCGTGACATCCATGTTATGAAGAGGATCAAAGTTTCATCTGCAAATGTGTATATAATACATGGTGATGAAGGAAGTGTCTGGAGCCTAGGAACAGAAAAAGAATTCTATTTAATTTTGGGAAAGGTATGGATCATGAGAAATCTTCACTCCTCAGAGTGGAGAGGTATTTTGACTTACATGAAAGATGAACCATATTTTTTCCATGGAAGCCTCTTATTTTCAAACCAGGAAAGGAAAATTTCTGGCTTTAAACAATTTCTCAAGACAGTGAACCCTTCCCAATACCCAGAAGATTTTTACTTCAGTAAACTTTGGCTTTACTTTTTTGGATGTTCACTTGCTGGATCATTCTGTGGCAAACTTGGATACTGCCCTCCAAATTCTTCCCTAGAGTTTCTACCATCTGATTTGAGCATGATGATCATATCTGACCGCAGCTATTTTATCTATCACACTGTGCATGTGGTGGGCTAAGTTCTTTATAAGATACTTTTACATAAATTAGAAATGGGATCTCCAGGAGATGCAGGCCAGCCTATTCTTCCCTGGCAGGTAAATACCCTTCACAATAACCCGATAAATTTAGAGTTTTTAAAGGTTTTTTTCATCTGACATGTACACTAATCAGAGAGAGACAGTGAGAGGGAAAGTGAGATATGACCCCTCAGATGGTAATGGGCATGCCACAATCCATTCTACTCCATTCTCCTCCTGTGATTTGGGCAAGCATGCACAAATGACTGGCAAGTTTTCAAGCTTCTGGTTCTGGGACTTACACCATGGTCAGTCATGTGGGAGTCCACCTAAACCATGATGCCACCTGCTGACTCCTGGAGGTTACTTTTGTTTTTGTTTTTGCCACAGGGTGGATGCACTGACTTGAGAAATCATCCCCCCCACACACACACACACACAAGAGGGATGACCAGGCTGCAATCCTTTCTCTCCATTCTCCTCCTGGGATCTTGAGCATACACACACATGTGCCCAGCATGATTTTCAAGCCACAGGGTCCAGAACTTGAATCACAGTAGGTCATGTGGAAACTCAGCCACCCTAATCACCATAACACCTGCTGAGTTATTTATTTATTTCTACAGAGAGTTTTGCTATTGAGTATGTGCCCTTACCAGTGAGACAGAGAGAGACAGAGAAACAAAAAGTGAGAAATTACCACCCAGAGGGGATGATCACACCAGAATCCCTTCTTTTCCATTCTCCTCTTGGTATTTTCAGCATGCACACATACGTGCCCATCAAGAGGTTTAAGCAGCCAGGTCCAGGACTCAAACTATGTTCCATTATGTGAAATCCAGTGCTGTAACTATTATGCCATCTGCTG
>NW_006200944.1:779-1277 GCF_000334495.1 Tupaia belangeri chinensis | reverse complement strand
CAAAAGGTCAGTTCATCAAGAAGATAGAACAGTTCTAAATTGGTGACGGACTACTGCCTCGAAATAGAAAAGAAAAATTGAAATAGCCATAGTTGTCTTCGGAGACTTTAACGTACGTCTTTCAGTCACTAGTAGAACTGACGGGAAAAAAGAAGTCAGTGAAGATACAGAAGATACAGAAATCAGTGAAGCTACAAAAGAAGACAGTGAAGATAAGAAACCAAGAATGGCAGAATCCACATTCTTTTCAAGTACACATTCAATATTTCCAAAAAGAAATATGTTAGCCCATGACATAAGTCGCAACAAATTTCAAAGGGCCAAAATCCTACAGAAAATAGTCTTTGACCACAGAGCAAATAGGCTAGAAATTATTAACAAAAAGATAATTAGGCAATTGCTCTAAATCTGAAAGCTCAGAAATGCACTTTCGAATAACATTTAGATCAAAGAAGAAATCACAGTGGAAACTGGAAATTCTTTTGAACCAAATAAGAA
>NW_006200944.1:0-232 GCF_000334495.1 Tupaia belangeri chinensis | reverse complement strand
GTGGGAGTCCAGCGGCATAGCCATTACGCTAACTGCTGGTTCCCTGGAGGCAAATTCTGATGTCAGGAATGAAAAAGAGAACATCATCGCATATCTAACAGATATTGTAAAAATTATAAGCTGGTGTTATGAACAACGTTATGCCAATAAGTTTGAAACCACAGATGAAATAGACAAGTTCCTTGAAAAATACAACACACTAAAACTGACACAAGAAGAAATAGATTAGTCC
>NW_006200943.1:0-530 GCF_000334495.1 Tupaia belangeri chinensis | reverse complement strand
AAGTTTCAGGAGAAAAAAAAAACATGAAAAAAATTAATTAATTAAATAATCTCTGAAAGTTTTTTTCCCCCAAAAAATATTGTCATGTTTTCCAGAGCTCTTTTGGGGGATGCTTAACTTTGCTGTCCATGTGATTCTTGGCTTCAGAAATGGAGCCTATAGTATTTAAATTAAACCAGTCAAAGTCATCTGTTACTCTGACCACAAAGATTTGTTTAGTAGAGGCATGTGACTTACCCTGCTTAGATACTGTGGTAAAACCTGTTGCCTCTCTCCAGATGATGTGCTGTGAGAGATGCCTGCAATCTTTATATCCATTTTGTTATCATAAAATAGTCAACATGCACACGAAAAGAGAACTCAGGAAGTCACAGAACACGGACAGGAGCTGGATCCTAATGATATAGTAAGTTTCTGTATGTTTCACGTACACCAAATATACCTCCTTACTTAGCTCAGTCTGAGTCAGATCCTTCTGATCCTTGAACCTAACGGGTCCTCAATGAATTTGGAATATGGAGGAGAATGTG
>NW_006200942.1:0-2518 GCF_000334495.1 Tupaia belangeri chinensis | reverse complement strand
TCATATACATCCGTTCACTAGCCAACACCACTAATTATTTGAAAATATACTCCACATGTCATATAATTCAATCATAAATATTTAAGCATTATATCCAAAATATAAGAATCTCTTATAAGTATTATCCTAATATTATTATCAAATCTGAAAATTTTAATAGTAACTTCTTAATTCCTTGATGTTCAGATTACCTAGAGTATCTCATTTTGTTTTCTACAGTTTGTTTGAGTCTGGATTCAAATAAGTTGCAGTTAGATGACATAGATGATATATATCTTCAGATTCTTTTGATCATTGTGTTCATCTGCCACATCTTTTTTCTTGTAAGTGTTTGGTTGAATAAATTAGGTGTTTTTTCTGTAAGTTTTCCATATATCGAATTTTACTGATGCCAACCCAAGTTGTTTAACTGTTTGATTACTCTAAGGTAGAGTTTATATGGTACAAGCATGGTACTGACTTTCTTCCTGCTTTTCCCCTTTTTCTTCTTTTTAATTAGTTTTTAATCTAATGAATTTATTCTTTAGCATTCAAAAGTGATCTGTGATTTTCTTTTTTTAGCCTCTCTATAAAATTATGAATTAAAATGATGAGAAGTTTTAACTTATTGCAGTTTGATTCAAATTTATTATCTCAATTTTGGCCAGTGGTTGTCTGTTCATATGGGCTCCTAGATCTTTTTTAAGAAAAAGTCTTGATGGAGTGTGTGCTTGTGCATAAGAGAGGGAGGAAGAAAAAGAGAGAAACATCTTCTGCAGAACTCAATCATGCCATGATCCCCTTCCTCCAATCCTTCAACCTGCCAGGATCCTGGCCATGTTTTCTGTGCATGTGCCTGGCATGTCTTCTGGCTGACTAGGCCAGTGACGCAAACCATGGCTGGCATGTGGCTTCTAGCTCAGCGGTCATTTTTGCTGCCAGCCATCCAGTAGAAGCTGAGCCAACTCCTGAGCTTTTTGAAATGACCCTAGAAGTCTTTCATAGATTCCTTGGTCACAAAATATTCCAGGTTCATAATATAGATTTTTATTTATATATTTATTTATTTTACCTTAGACTTGTATTTATTTTACCTTAGACTTAGATTTCTGATTTCTTTAAACGGGAGATGGTATTTAGAGGCCATGATTTTGGTATTAGAGGTGTTCTTTACTACTGGATTCATACTTGTTCCTATGCCTTTTCAAAAGACAAAGGTAGAAAATATGATTTTTAAAAAAATTATTTATTTTATTTATTATTATTGTTATTTTAACTTGACCAAAGAGAGAGAGGGAGGGAAAGTGAGAAAGTAAATTGCCAGGTCTGGGACTTGAACTGTGGTTGGCCATACGGGAGTCCAGCACCTTAACCACCACACCACCTGCCAGCCTAGAAAATATGATTTTTTAAAGATAAAATATACTATCACTTTTTGAAAAGAACCTTTATTTTTATTTATTTCTTTTGAGCAAGATAGAAAGATGGAAGAATAAAGAGAATGAGAGACAGCACTCCAGCTGGGTCCTGATGCTGCACTGCCCCTGCAGTCTTCAGCCAGCTCCAGATCACCAGCAAGCACATGCCTGGCATACAGAGGGAGATCTCTGGATGTGGACAGGTAACCTTCCAGTGTGAATTTGCCTTGCCAAAAGTCTCATTGTATAGCTGCACCACCATCTGGCCTCTGTTATCACTTCTAATCTGTATTCAGAACTACAAGCTTTTTATTTTTTATGTTATCAATCTTATACCCATTTCCTTGTTCCTATCTTGGATTATTATTATTATTTTTTTAAAGGCATTTTTTGCTATAGGGCTCATGTGCTCATCAGAGAAATAGAGAGAGAGAGAGACAGAAAGTGAGAAATCAACTTCTGGGGGTATGGCCATATCCCAACCTTTTCTCCTTCATTCTCCTCTTGGGATTTTGGGCACAAACAAGCATGCACTGGGTATGAGTTCCAAGCCTCTGGGTCCAGGACTCTAACTGGAGTTGGCAGTGTGGGAGTCCAGCAATGTAACCATTCCGCTTTCTGCTGATCTCCCCTCTTGGACCTCTCAGTTTTCAAGAACACATGCATAATTACTTTCTTTGCTTAATCGTGCAGTAGTAACAATCATCTCAGAATAAGAATACCAGTATTATTGTCAACCACAAGATTAGTTTTTATTTTCAGTTACTTTTCTCTAAGATATAATCTGCCAGGAAGAGACAGTGTAAGTATTGGTTTTTATGGACCATTTGAAATAGTTTCTTTCTGTCATTTTATAGTTATTTCACTGTTTTTTACATTGCTTTCAATGTCTGCAGGTTGCATTTTTATAGTAAATTTTTAATAATTATTCGAATATATGCTTTTACATCAAAGCTATGAAACAAGTAATTAAGGTAAGTTTAACTTCAGTTTCTGTACCTAAATCTTATTTACTTTCTCTTCAGAGCCAATTAAAAAAATCTTTATGATTTGATTTTCAATTTTTCAAAAAGTAAGCAATGGTGTAATAATATGTATGTTTCCTCCTCCTTAGATAAATA
>NW_006200941.1:0-482 GCF_000334495.1 Tupaia belangeri chinensis | reverse complement strand
TACAACAGACAAATGGACTTCCTCAAAACTGATTGATTTTTACACTTTGCCTGAGCTAACAAGACAAACAGCATGTTTTATAATTATTGCTTCCATGCTTTGTATACCCTGTTCCTTAGAGTAAATCTTTTACTGCCCCTCACCCATTTACTTGCATGTATCACATTTTCAATAAAAAGGCACGATGATTCCTAGCAGTTGTCAGAGAGCGATCTTTGAGGGGTGTCTGGCATAAGATGTGCATGAAAAGGCACCGAGGCCTCCGTCTTCTGTTCACCTTTGCTGCCTCCGTCGAGATAACCCACCCACGCCTAGGCTGGTCCCCGGCAATCCTCTTCTCTTCACTCCCCCAATCCACACTGTACTATTCTCGTTAAGTACTTTGACTGCTCTTATGTCCTCCAATTTTTTGCTCTCTACCATAGAGTGCAGATAGTCAGTTTATATTGAATGGATATATACAATATCTTTTTTTCATAGCC
>NW_006200940.1:0-1367 GCF_000334495.1 Tupaia belangeri chinensis | reverse complement strand
ACACAGACTATTGAAAACTGTGGTGTTTCCTACTAAACACAAGCTCTCTGACCTAACAGCTCCATTTCCAGATATACGTTATCTCTAAAATATACTAGGTGTAATAAGTACACCAGGTCCTATAGAATGATATTAAAAATCTTGTGTCATTCAAATTTCATTCATTCTAATTGCTGTTTTTAAGCTATAGATTTTAGTTCTCAAAGAATGTAATTTATAATATTCAATTTTATTTTTATGATACTTTCTTCTTTTAATGGCATTTTCAGAATTACTTTGATTAATTTAAGCACCAAATGTAACCTTGAATTTTAATCACATTAGTTTCAGTTGAACGACGTGCTGTGTTATACACTCGCAAAAATTGTTTAAATTATTCACATGTACCTCTTCTTTCAAAACATTTTTCCCCTTCCTCTTTCCATACTCAAAGGGGAATTCAATCAGAGTAAATTCTTGGAAATTCGTTGTTATTTCTTCATTAGGGAGACTTGACAATTTTCACAGAGATGTCAAACAATGATGTCATTGTAATCAAATTATCATGTAAGAGCGCTGGTGAAAACCATCAGTTACACATCAATTCTTAATAATGAAACTTGATAGTTAAATACAGTTCTAAGGAAGCTCGCAAATGGAGTAAAAATATGATTTTGATGTACTTTCACTCAACAACCAGTATTAGTTCTCATTTCATAATATTTACCTTAGAGATCTAAGTCACAATATTTTTCTTGAGTGAGATATCATTGTTAAACACACCGTAATGAGAAGTGTTGACATTTTATTGAAAACCACTCTGTATTGCTAATCTGCTATGAATATTGCTACGGCAGTGGGGAAAAATCTGTCAAAATGTGTTGCACTATGTTCTGTCTTGTTTAAAAAGTAACTCCTCATGGTTCAGGCTTTTATTGTCATTCCTACTTAACAAGAAAAACTGGATTATGGGGGCCAGCAGGTGGCATGGTGGTTGAGGGAGTTGGATTCTTGGATTCCCACACTACCAACCACAGTTCAAGTCCTGGACCTGGTGGCTCAAAAATCAGACCGGGTTTTTGTGTGTGAGTGCCCAAAATCTTAAGACGAGAATAGGAAAGAAGAGATTGTATGTGGCCAGCTCCACTGGGGGACGGGGATGATTTTTTTTTTCACTTTCCCTCTTACTATTTCTGTCTTTTTCTGGCAAGCACATGCACTCTATGGCAAAAACCTAAAAACAAACAAGCTAGATTATCTGCTTCATCCTCAACCTTCTCCTACTTGAGTCCCATTTGGCCTTTGGTTTTTGGTTGAACTGTTCCCTTCTAAGAGAAGGGAATAGTTCTTTTGTCTGTGGTTAACGTCAAACTTCAAATGTGAGTTTG
>NW_006200939.1:0-1231 GCF_000334495.1 Tupaia belangeri chinensis | reverse complement strand
CAGAAAATCTTTTTTGGTTAAGGGAAACAATATGTCATAGCTCACGTTTGGTACCCATCTCTGGATGGGCCTGGCCTGGATCTTGGCCTTTCCTAAATGGAATGTGGAAAGGCACCAATTAGCACAATAAAGAAGGGACCTGAGAGCCCAGAGAATGCTTTACCCACCTGAAATGAATCTGGAGGTTGGGCAGTCTCAGCAGAAAATCTTCATTTTTGGTCAAGGAGAGCAATATTTCACAGCTCAAGTTCAGTATCCATCTCAGGATGGGACTGACCTGGGTTTTTCCATTTGCCCTTCTTTAGAGAAACAGAGAGTCACTTCAGGTAGACTTAAGATATTTTTGAATAAAGTGGTTTTGATTTTATATCTTGAATTCATATATTCTTTAAGGAACATACTTAATTTGTTTTTAAATATTGTTGAATAATTTGGCCTTTATCTTCAAGATTTGGATTCAGATTCTAAAGATGTTTATTTTTTCCAGGTTCTACTGTGGAATGGTTGATATTATAAAGACACTATTTAAAAAAAAAAAAAAGATAGATTTTTTGCTATAGAGTACAGAGAGACAGAGACAGAAAGCAAGACCATACCCATACCCCCTATGGTCACACAGAAATTCCTTCTCCCATTCTCCTCCCAGAATCTTTGACATGCACACACATGAGCCTGGTGTGAGTTTTAAGTCTCCAGGACCAGGACTCAAACTGCAGTTGACTCTGTGAGAGTCCAGTAACACAATTATTACACCATATATTGGCCCCAATACTATTTTTTTAAACTCCCTTATTTGATGAGGTGTATGGGAATCTGCATTGGTTAGTGTTCAGAGAAATAGAACCATCATTATAAATACATGCATAAAAAAAGAGATTTGTTATAGGAATTGTTTCACTCCATCACAAAGTAGAATAATACTACTACTATAGGTTATTTTCAAGATAGAGAAAGAGGTGAAAGACTAAGGCAGATAAGCTGGTAAGCTGGTGCAGCTACATTTTGAGGCTTGAAAGGTATAGCCTTCAGGAGGTCACAGGCCCAAGAACACTTGAACAGCCATTAGTATGAGTTCAGAGTCCAACGGTTGTAGAACTTGGAGTCTGGATGGCTAAAGATGTACAGAGGTCAAGAGCTGGAAGGAACAGATGCAAACAAGGGTCAAGTGAAGTAAGGCAGAAGTATAGAAGTAGAACACAAAACACACCTGGAAAAAGAAGGCCAAGAAAGA
>NW_006200938.1:0-528 GCF_000334495.1 Tupaia belangeri chinensis | reverse complement strand
CCCTTAGTCCTGTGGCTCTTGGTCTTAAAGAGTTCATGGCCCTTTACAATGGGACTGAGTTAGTCCTGTCACCGCATTCATTTGGCCTCAGGCATGTAAATATCATTTAGGAATTCAGGACCCAAAGCTTCTAGACAAAGAATCTCCTGACCTTCCTGCTACTCCAAGATTAGGAGAATAACTGGGCCCATCAGCATGGCCCCACCACCTTGAGGGGAATGCAGGCCTGAGTTCCCTGAGACCAGGTGTGAACAAGGCTGTCTCCCCAGGTGAAAGTCTCCCCAGGTGAAAACCGCTCACCCCAGTTCCTCCTGGGCAATCCATTTTCCAGGACCCCTTTCCTCTTGGGAGCTCTGGTTTTCCTTCTCTCCTTTAATGAACTCCCCGACTTGTGATATCCTCCTTGTATGTCTGGGTCTCTGACTTTTCATGAGCCCTCTAGCAAAAACCTCTCCCCTCCCAAAATAATAAATAAATAAAAAACCATCAGGTCATAGAGCAGGTGGCATGCTGGTTAAAGGGGCTGGA
>NW_006200937.1:0-1219 GCF_000334495.1 Tupaia belangeri chinensis | reverse complement strand
TAGAAGACAATTGTAGACACCACAGACAGTGAGAGAAGAGAGTGGGAGAAGACAGAGGGTCAGAAAGAGGGGTAGAAAATTTTGGATAATAATATGCATGATTAAGTCACTATGCAGTATATTCTAGATGGGAAATCACATTTTGTATGCTATGATGATGCTTAGAGAAATAATGTAAATTAAGTTACAAAAAAAAAAGTTTCAGAAAAAAAAATCCATTCAATGACCGCAGTTAAGATATATAACCCCAGCTAGGTGATACTTTATAGGATGCCTAAAGTTAGACTTGTGTTCATGGAAATGTATAATCAGCTGTGTTTGCTACAAAAATATTTAGATTAATTAAGATCTTTAGTAATTCAATAAAAAATTGGGGGAAAACAGTATAGAAAGTAAACATAGATACCAGAGACAGTGTGGGAAGAGAGTGGGAGATGTCTGAGGGTAAGAGATAGGGAATCAAGGATGGGTGGGGGAAGCAAAACATACAGGAAACAAGAAATGGAAAATTATTTGTTGACAATAACATGTATGTTGATGTGCTTGATTGAGACAATATACAGTGTACTCTGGATGAAAAAAATCTCGTTTTGTATGATGTAATGATGTACAGTGAATGAACATTAACAAATAAATTTAAATTAAAAGGTAATAATAATGATGAATAAAATTAAATAGGTAATTCAAAAAAAAAAGAGAGAGAGACACAGACTGGTGGAATGGATTAAAAATCAGAAACCTTCCATCTGCTGCCTACAAGAAACCCATCTCATGGATAAAAACATACATAGACTAAAAGTTACATAGATTAAAAGTGAAAGGCTGGAAAACTGTATTCCATATCAATGGAAACCAAATAAGAGTGGGAGTCACTATACTGATTTCAGACAAAATAGGCTTTAAGACAAAAACCATAAAAAGAGACAAAGAAGGGAATTATATAGAAGTAAAAGCACTAATTCATCAAAAGTATCTAAGGCTTATAAATATCTATGCATCCAATTCAGGAGCACCCATATACGTAAAGACTACTAGATCTAAAAGGAGAGATAGACTGTAATGCAATAATAGTTGGAGATTTCAACACCCCATTATCTCCTTTAGACAGGTCAACAAGGCAAAACATAAGCAAAGAGATTCTGGAACTAAATAATACAATAAACAAGATGGACTTGATAGACATCTACGGAACTTTCCACCCAAAAAACACATAATATAC
>NW_006200936.1:7470-9395 GCF_000334495.1 Tupaia belangeri chinensis | reverse complement strand
GCCCAGCGACATAGCCATTACATGAACTGCTAGTCCCGTGAAACAGAATTTTTAACATGAAATTGACAAAGACTGAGAGCCAGAGTGCCAGCAGGTGCTGTGGTGGTTAAGGCGCTGGACTCACTGAATCATGTCAAGTACCAGAACTGGTGGCTTGCTTTTTAATTTTCCCCTTCTCTCTTGTCTCTGATGAGCACATGTGCCATATAGCAAATTAAAAAAATAAAAAGAAGAAATACAATTAAATAAATAAGTCTTTAAAAAATTATTTACAAAGACTTAATATTTACCATGGGTATTAAGAATACAAAAATTCCTTAGAAGAAGGAATTGGTAAACACTTAATCTAGGCAATCAAAGGATGGTAAAAGTCTCTTCATAAAGTATAAATTACCAATAAGCCTTTGGAAAATTGCTCTATTTCTTTAACAATTCATTAAATGTGGAAAAAAGTGAACAAAAATCCAAAACATCATTTAAATAACCATTTTGGAAAATATTTAGTGTAATGATAATTCACGTTGACCAGGTCCTTTACTGCATCTTCCACTCTCCAAGGACCTTGTCCCAAGTCCTAGGTACAGTAACTTTCCACTTCGTTTTGTTTCCCTATATTAATTATATTTTAAAATTCATTAGAGACTTTGAAGCAGGGTCACTAAGGACACTTTGTGGTATAATTTAGTTGATCCTCTCTGCTACATATTGATTATATAAGACATCTTCAATCATGTCAGTGGTGAAACAAAAAACCCATTCTGTGTTAATATTTTTGGGTCAGATTCTCGATATTTCAATAGTCCAAAATAATTTCTCATTTTCCTCTGCCTATTTACTAGTCTTCCCTATTAGTCACTTAGATTAAGCAGAAGTATTTCTTTTTAAATTTTAAATTGATATTGGACTTCATACTAGAAAATAGACCAATGAATATAAAGTTTGAAAAACCTTGTTTATATGTATCCACTGCTACCTTTGATTGTAAGTTTAACGAAAAAGCAAGAGTAGATTAAGTCTATGTCATCACTAATGCACTTTTGTTTAGTTGTGAATTTCATTTAGGACCTGTATGAAGGAAACAAAAGCAAATGCCTGAATGACAGACTAAACAGTAAGTATTTTCATATTTCTCAAGCCAATAATTTTTCTTTTTTGATATTTTATAAAATAAAATATTTCTTACCTTCCTAAGTTGTGTGTGCATGTGTACATGTGTACATATGTCTGTCTGCATGTATACACACAAATATATGCATAGGTCTGTGTGTATTTAATTTGGGAAACACCCACCAAGTGAGTGACTGTTTTTCACATGTCACCGATAAAATACTTGTCTTTTTAAAAACACAAATACTCTTTGATATTTAAGCATATTAAACAGCGATCAACATTACACCTTGCTCTATAATTGCTCAGACAGTTTATGAGGCAGGATTTTGAAGTAGGTAAATAGAAGAACAAAGGATTGTTTTGCATGCTTAGATATACCCCAAACCAGCAAGGCCTTTTGCTGGAGGTTACAACAGGGAATAAAGAGAAGATGACAGCAAGAAGGAAAGAAGTTGGGCCCTAGGGAACAGACCTATGTTTCTCAATTAGAGCTATTGCAGATATTTCAAGAGAAGAGAAACAGAACAGGATAGTGTACAGGCATTTAAACCAAATGTTTTGTCCATGGGTCTGTCTTGGTGTCTGTCGTCTCTGATAGTGTCTAGAATATGAGTGCTGCTGATTGTAACATAGATTCTCAAAGAATAAAATAGGATAGAAGCATGAAATCTTAAGGATTAAAAGATGTATGTAACATACAAGCGTATTAAGACTGTAGAGTATAAAGAAACTGGCTATTATTTAGATGTGGGCAGTCATGCAGAAGAAGTCCCGGGAGAAGTCTAGACATTTATACTAAATCAGTACAAACTGAA
>NW_006200936.1:6539-7289 GCF_000334495.1 Tupaia belangeri chinensis | reverse complement strand
TCTACTCCATTCTCCTCTTGGGATCTTGGGCACACATGCACATGCGCCTGGTGTGAGTTTAAGCCACCAGGTCTGGGACTCAATCCGCAGTCAACTACATGTGAGTCCAGCGATGTAGCCAGCAGTAATATTTTTATCTTAATTGCCATATTTTCTATTTTATGAATATTTAACTGTTTGAATATTGATTTAATTGATGAAAATTTTAGTATTTCAATAGTGTTTCTATGAATGGCCTTAAACAGACATTTTTATATACATATATACAAATTTCTTTTGGGTGAATATCTAGAATAAACGTTTCCTGTTGTATAGATGCCTAGACATTAAGCTTAAGAAATACTTTTTAAAGGATTCATTGTTATTTATATGGATATATGCACCTATCTTTAAGATGTTAGCATTCTACTTATCTGTATTTTCAAATATGCTTGGTATAGTCCATTTATTTAGTACCAATTGCTCTGATTGTTCTGTGGTAGTTATGAATTTAATTTCATTTCCCTTGATTACTGAAAAGCACATGCTTTCAATATTTATTGACCCATCCATACAATCATTTGGAAAGAAATTTTCCTATTATTTATTGGACTGTGTTTTGTCTGCTTACTGATTTTTAGTAGAATTGCATAAGTTCTAGTTACAACTCCCTGGCAGTTATTGCAAATATTTTCTTCCAATTTATGCTATCTTGTTTAAATTGATTTTGTCAACATATAAATTACACAGTATAAAATATACTTATCTTCT
>NW_006200936.1:0-845 GCF_000334495.1 Tupaia belangeri chinensis | reverse complement strand
AGGGAATAAAGAGAAGATGACAGCAAGAAGGAAAGAAGTTGGGCCCTAGGGAACAGACCTATGTTTCTCAATTAGAGCTATTGCAGATATTTCAAGAGAAGAGAAACAGAACAGGATAGTGTACAGGCATTTAGACCAAATGTTTTGTCCATGGGTCTGTCTTGGTGTCTGTCGTCTCTGATAGTGTCTAGAATATGAGTGCTGCTGATTGTAACATAGATTCTCAAAGAATAAAATAGGATAGAAGCATGAAATCTTAAGGATTAAAAGATGTATGTAACATACAAGCGTATTAAGACTGTAGAGTATAAAGAAACTGGCTATTATTTAGATGTGGACAGTCATGCAGAAGAAGTCCCGGGAGAAGTCTAGACATTTATACTAAATCAGTACAAACTGAATTGTGTTAAGCAATTCTTCAGATTGTAATAGACTGCTTGTCTATAAAATGGGTTTTATGCTGGCCTATAGCAGTAATAGGGCATGTGCACTCACCAGAAAGACAGAGAGAGACAGAGAGACAGAAAGCGAGAAATCATCCCCCCAGGGGGGATGGCCATGCCTCAATCTCTTCTACTCCATTCTCCTCTTGGGATCTTGGGCACACATGCACATGCGCCCGGCGTGAGTTTAAGCCACCAGGTCTGGGACTCAATCCGCAGTCAACTACATGTGAGTCCAGCGATGTAGCCAGCAGTAATATTTTTATCTTAATTGCCATATTTTCTATTTTATGAATATTTAACTGTTTGAATATTGATTTAATTGATGAAAATTTTAGTATTTCAATAGTGTTTCTATGAATGGCCTTAAACAGACATTTTTATATACATATATACAAATTT
>NW_006200935.1:0-585 GCF_000334495.1 Tupaia belangeri chinensis | reverse complement strand
GCGTAGCAGTAGGAAAGACAAGCGTAGATGCCTGAGACTAGGGGAGGGGAGTGGACTGTGGTCAGGAGAGGCTCAGCCTAAAGGCACCTAACAGACACAAGAAGGTCCAGTCCTTTGCTGAAAATGACGCATATGATAATATCCTCGATGTGATTATCACACACTGCATGTATGTTTTAAAGCCTAATTGTATGCCACAAAACTGTACAATTAAATGTAATAAGAAAATACAAAATCAATTTATATATGCTAATATTGACTTAATACTTCTGATATTTAAAAATGAATGAATTTCAGGGCCAACAGGTGGTGTGGTGGTTAAGGCGCTGAACTCCCACAGGGTTGACCATGGTTAGAGTCCTTGAACCCAGAGCTTATCAGGCATGTGTGCGTCCATGCCGGGAATTCTGAGAGGAGACTGGGACAGAGGAAAGTGAGGCATAGCCACCCCTCCTGTGCCTTCTCACTTTCCTTCTCTCTGTCTCTCTCGGGTGAGCACACAGTTCCTAGAACAAAAAAACTTTAAAATATTGAATTTTATAATGGTAAGATAGAATTATCATAGTCCCAATATTTTTGCATCTT
>NW_006200934.1:836-2224 GCF_000334495.1 Tupaia belangeri chinensis | reverse complement strand
CATGCATGTTATCATCAATAATTTTCCACTTATAGTTTTATAGTTATATATGTATTTACATTTGCTTAAAACTTACAGCCAGGAAACAGGTTAGGATTCTATTCAAATAATAGGTACATGAATCTATCGACAGTTCAAAACAGGACAAAAATCCTTAAAACTGAACAACAAAGCCTAGAAGAAAATCAGCAATGTTTTTGTCAAAAGTCATAAAATGCTATTTCACCAGTTCGGTCTCATATACTTAATCTATCTTCTGTTGTTTTGATCTTCCCAATTATATTCTGTGGTATAATATTCAATTCCATACTTGTTTTTATGATTAAGTTGACCATTTTCTTAGTTTGTGAACTCTTATTTCTGTGTCTGTATTTAATTTTCCTGATATAACACTCCCACGAGAACTTCTTGAAGATCTGGTCTGGTGCTGATAAATTCTTTCATGTTTTGTTTATTTGAGAATGTTCTTGTCTTTCCTTCCCATATGAAGAATAATCTTGCTACAAACAGTATTCTTGGTTGAAATTGCTTTTCCCTTTAGCATTGAATATATTTTTCCTTTCTTTCCTTGCTCACATTGTTTCCAATGAGAAGTCTGCTGTTAGCCTGATGGGATATCCTTTGTAGGTAACTTACCGTCTTCCTCTTGACAATCTTAGTGTGTTGTCTTTGTGGTTTTGGTCAAACTGCTATGATGTGCCTTGGAGATGATCTACTTTCTGTCAAATGCCAGATTCTTTTTATTTTTTTATCTGAGTAATATTCCATAATGTATATATGCCACTCTTCTTCAATCCATTCATCTATTTAAAGATGTTTGGGTTGATTCCATTTCTTAATAATTGTGCTGAGTAGTATTCCACAGAGTATACATGCCACTCTTCTTCAATCCATTCATCTGTTTAAAGACGTTTGGGTTGATTCCATTTCTTAATAATTGTGAATAATGAAGCAATAAACATGGATTGTCCAAGAAAGGTCATTGGTTTATTAGGTTGATTTCAAATTTTACCTGTTGCAAATAATGCTGAAATAAATATGAACATGTAAATGTCTCTCTGACTGAGTGATTTCCTGCTTTTGAATAAATACCTAATAGTGAGTTTACTGAGTCAAAGGTAGTTCTATTTTATGATATTTGAGAACCTCCATGCTGTTTTCCACAATTTCTGTACTAATTTACAAAATCACCAGCAGTATGCAAGGGATCTTTTTTCTCTGCATCCTAGCCAGCATTTGTTATTCTTTTTTTTTTTTTCTCAATTACAGTCATTATAATTGGTACAGGTAATGTTTCATTGTGGTTTTGAATTACATGTCTCTTAGGACTTAGCAATGCTGAAGGATTTCCATCTGTTTTTTTTTTTTTTTTTTTTTAACCTATAACC
>NW_006200934.1:0-796 GCF_000334495.1 Tupaia belangeri chinensis | reverse complement strand
AAGGAATTCCTTTTTTTTTTTTTTTTTTTTTTTTTTTTAGCTATAACCATGCGAATGTGTGAAATTCTCCTGAGAAAGACACAAAGACAGTGAAAGTGAGAAATCCCCCCATGAAGAGATGGCACACTGCTATCCCTTTTCCATTCTCCTGCCAAGATTTTGGGAATGTGCATACATGTTCCCAGTCACTTTTTCAAACTGCTGGGTCCAAGACTTGATCTGTGGAGTCTGCCATGTGAGATCCAGCACCTTAGCCATCACACCATTTGCTGGCAATGCTTTTTAGCTATTCACATATTTTTTTGAGAGTTGTCTGTTTAGACTATTTACCCATTTTTACTTGGAGTATTAGTTTTGTTTGCCTTCTGAGCAGTTAGAATTCCTTTTGTATTTGAGTGCCAATCCCTTATATAAAGTATAGTTTATAAATATTTCTCCTATTCTGTGAATTGTCTCACTATTTACTGTTTCATTTGCTGTGCAGAAGCTTTTTGTATTGTTATAATTCACCTTATTTACTTTTAGGATTATTATTCTTGTTTTAAGGGTCTTAATGAAGAAATCATTGTCTATTCCAATATCTTGAAATGCCTCGCCAATGTTATCTTCAAGCATTTATGTGGCTGGGCTTTATGTTTACATGCTTAATGCGTTTTGAGTCAATTTTTGTAAATCGCAAGAAATGGGATTCTGGTCTCATTTTCTTGCTGGTGGATATCCCACAGCTTTTGTTGAAAGACTTTTTTTTTACTCTTTGTTTTCTTGTGATATTTGTCAAAAAGCATTTGACTGTATA
>NW_006200933.1:0-1542 GCF_000334495.1 Tupaia belangeri chinensis | reverse complement strand
AATAGAGCACTCTATCAGGTCTATGCTGTCTCAAGCTACAGGGCCCTAAGAGGAGCTCTGATTCTGGGACTTAGACATGCAAATTGACTTTCTGGGAAACTCTGCTTAACTCTGGAATGTGGGTCAATTCCATTTTAGCCCTAAGAGTATCTTCCATTATCTTAGGTCCAGAGCAGCAGGTTCTATTGACACACTGAAATGAGCTTCCTAGCCCAGCTCCTCTGCCTCTTGGTGACATGCTTTCAGGCTAAGCACACTTCTCACTGCAGGTCATGAGCAGGCTCTTTAGTCAGACACATAGATAATTTGCTCAGGAAATTAAATATAGTATATAGAGCTGTTTTACCTTAACTCTTATCATAAAACAGAGACACATAGCCGAAGGCAAATAATAAGGCAGAGGCTTAAGCAGCCTAAAAAAAATCCTGATTCCATGAGGACCAAAGAGTGTTCTGTCCATGCTCCCAGTGCATGTCCATCCCCTCTGGAGGCTCACTGGGATTCTCTTCAGGTTACGAAGGAGGGATCCAGTGGGCCCACAGGATTTGGACATTCTACACTTGTGTTCTCTGTGCCTCAGGATACAAGAGAAAATTTCTGTGTGGATTCCTCGACTGAGTATAAGCCCATAGATCATCAGAGACACTAGTTTATGTCAAGTTTAATGATGGCACGTGCTGTCTGGATGGGTGTCCTTGTAGACTACAGAACACAGATCCTCTTGCCTCAGTTTCAAGAGACCCTGAAGCATTTTGAGGTGACATGAACTTTGTCCTCATTACCTGTAGAAGCAGCACTGCGGAAGTTACCTCCATGCCTGGTGCCTACGGAAGTCCCAGGAGAAGTTGGAGGTCATGAAGGAGGTTCTGGTCTTCCAGAATGTGAGACTTCTCATTTCGCAGGTTTCTGTCTAGGTTGCTCTAACCCCTTCCAAATTCTGGGAAAGTGACTCTGGCTTTGACTTCTTCTTTACCATCTATGAAATGGAAACTGGAGATGTTGGAGTGACTTACAACGAGTATCACCTCAGCTGGTCTCTCTTGATTCTAAATCAGAAATGCCCTTTTGGGCTGGAGATGTCTTTTCTTGTACACCTACTACTCCTCCAGCAGGAACACAGATCTGAGAGGTAAAACGTCCACTGTACAGGGAACCAGCAGTTAGCGTAATGGCTATATTGCTGGATTCCCACGTAGTCTACCGCGGTTCGCATCCCGGACCCGGTCGGTTAAAACTCACGCCGGGTGCATGAGCATGCGTGCCCAAGATCTCAAGAGGAGAATGGAGGAGAAGGGATTGCGGCGTGACCATCCCCCTGGGGGGTGATTTCTCGCTTTCTGTCTCTCTGTCTCTGTCTGTCTGGCGAGTGCACGCTTCCTATAGCAAAAACCTCTCCAAAAAAAGAAAAAGTCCACTGTACAGATACCCATTTATTCAGTCCATGTTTTCCCATTTAGTGAAGCGGGTTCAGGTCGAAGAGCTATTGACTTGCATTGAAACCACATTTACAGAGAGGAAAAGATGGAGAGGATTAGAGCTTAG
>NW_006200932.1:0-1443 GCF_000334495.1 Tupaia belangeri chinensis | reverse complement strand
AAAGACACGTCCTGGATGACACGGAGCACTTACGGGAAGGAACCTGGTTAACGCAGGCCTACCTATGTAGCCAGTCCACCTCTGCGCAGCCGCCGTGAAGCCGTCAAGCTGTCTTCCGCTTCATGTCAGCTTCAGGTGAGCCAGTCTCCGATGACTTTCCCCTCCAACCACCAAGACCCTGCAGAGGAACGCCAACCTTCTCCTCGCCTGTAGACTTGAGCCACCGCTGCGCTCTGCGTGGAACTCGGCTACATTTTTCCCCCGCACTGGTTACCTCTGCCTACCCGATCACAGACGTCTTTGGTCCATGCTCGTGCAGCTGAACTTGTAAGTTTTTCCCTAAATAAATCTATTGGAAAGGCAAAAAAAAAAAAGAATTTTTCTTGTTGATTTCAAGTTCAATTGTAGTATGATCTGCGAAGAAGTTAAATGTAATTTTTATTTTTTTAAATATTAAGAGGTTTATGTTGTGACCCATTTTGTGGTCAATCTTAGAAAAAGTTCCATGTGTCAGTGTCTTTGCTGTTTGGATAGATTTCCACAGTGGGAGGGATTAAGTCATTTCTCTTTTTTGTGTGTGGTTGTTCTACTGGTGAGCTTTATAGCTGAAAACATGTTTCCGTGGTGCTATGTATCTTCCTTTCATCTAGATGTAGTAGTTCCTTAAGGATATCTCAGATCGTCAATCTAGTGGACATGTTAGTCTTCGTCCACAGGTCAGCCCGGGCCCCTGGGTCCATGTGGTATGAAATTAGGAGTTCCTAAAGTAGATTGCTTCAGTGGAATTGCCCAGTGGGGCCACTTCCTCCTGCATCCTTGGACACTTAATCTTACACATTCATCAGAAAGTTCAGCAGCTCTGGGGCTCGGCCTGAGTTCTAGGATGGTACTTTGACCCCAGAATTAACACTGTAGTCCTGCGTCATTTTCCTAATAGCAGGTTATAAAGGGGCCAAAATATATGTGATCATCTGTTGAAGAAGAGGACAACATGGATGTTGGAGAAACAAGTGGAAAGGAAGTCTGCCTAGAAGGTGCCTGAGAAGATCATGTGCAGGTAGGAGAGGTGACAAGTCTGGAGGGGTCATACACAGAAAGACCTCATAAATGTAAGAAACGTAGAAATGTCTCCAGCCAAAAGTAATTCCTCAGTCATAGGAAAAAAAATTCATGCTGGAGAGAAACCTTGTGAATGTGGGAAAGCTTCCATTCAGATGTCACACCTAAGTAAGCAGAAAGCTTATAGTGGGTAAAACCTCTTTGCAAGGTGTGTGTGAAAATCTTTAGCCACAAATCAAATCTCACTGAGCATGAATATTTTCGTAATAAAGAGAAACCTTTTGAATATAATAAATGTGGAGATGCCTTTAGCCAGAAGCACTATGTCAATAACATCAGAGCACCCATACTGAAGAGAAGCTGTTTGAATGTAATGAATGTGGA
>NW_006200931.1:0-1940 GCF_000334495.1 Tupaia belangeri chinensis | reverse complement strand
AGTCCTGTTTTTAGAGGGTATAGCAGATGGTTTAATCTAGGAGTGATCTGTAAAGGTGAAGAGAAGGAAGGTTGGTTCATTTGGAGGTTTGGTATCTCCCAGGAATGACCCACAGAGGTCATGAGGAGACAGAGAAGCTTGGGTAGTATGTGTGGGGATGGTATCTTCCAGAATTGACCCCTATGGCAGGGGGAGACAAAAGAAGGTAAAAGGCAGGGAATAAAAACATGGTATCATCCCAGATTGACCCATAATCCTGGAGGGAGACATGAAGCAAGTATAATGGGACAAGTTTATACCTTCTAGAAATGAGTCATGGGAGTACTGGGAAGACAGTGGAAATGAGACTGTTTTTGGATGGAGATTATGTCATTCATGAGGAAACTCATAGTATGGGGAGATGGTATTTTCTAGGAATGACCCAGTGACTGTGGAGAGACAGGGAAGGTTGGGACTTTGCAAGTAATGGTAATTTCTTGGAATGCTCACATGAAGCATAGATAGTGGGGGTAGAATGTTATCTTCCAGGAGTGACCCGATAGGAAATGTACATGGTATGACGGGGATTGTTCCTCCCAGGAATAACCAACAGAGGTTGGGGGGAGACAGAGGAGAGTGGGTGATGTGTGTCAGGGGGGAAGGTAGTGATATGTTCTAGTCACTGAGAATTGGGCTAAGTTTATGTGAAAGTCCAAATGTGGGAAGGAACTTGGCATGTCTTAGTACCTGATAGGATAGTGTGCCTGGACCTTAGATGACAAGAGCAGATGGTGTAGGAAGTTGGAGACCTGACAGAGGCTGATGGTGCAAGATTACCTGGCTGTATTCACGATTTGATCTTTCTTCCATTGAAAGTCACAAAAGGCTTTTCAACTGAAGAATTTTTTAAGTTTTGTGCTTTCAAAGAGTTCTTTGGCTACAGTGTGGAGAAGGATGCAAGTGGGAATGGATGATGACGAGGGAGAAGCCACCACTGCTTTAGCCCCAGTGAGGGACAGTAGTAGCCTGGATCAGAACAGAAGGAGTGGGGATGGAAAGGAGATAATGTTTGTTAAAATAGATGAAAGCAAATATCTCTAGCAAATAATCTCTGACAAGCATTCTGACAAGCATTCTGCCCCTTTTTTGGCAGAACTAGGAATAGCGTACTTGGAGCTAACCCATAATTTCTTTTTTTTTTTTTTTTGAGAGGTTTTTGCTATAGGGTGCGTGCGCTTGCCAGACAAACAGAGACATAGAGACAGAAAGCGAGAAATCACCCCCCAGGGGGAATGGCCACGCCACAATCCCTTCTCCTCCATTCTCCTCTCAGGATCTTGGGCACGCACGCACACGCGCCCGTGTGAGTTTTAAGCCACCGGGTCTGGGACGCAAACTGCGGTCGACTATGTGGGAGTCCAGTGACATAGCCATTATGCTAACTGCTGGTTCCCGGGAATGGTGATACTTTTATAAAGCCTAGGAGCTTGGCATGAGGAGCAGGATTGAATTTGGAGCTCTAGTTTGTTTGTTTTGGAGCATAAGGCCTTTGAAAGGGTGTTGGTGATGTCCACTAGATAGGTGAAACCTTGAGATGTGTTTTCAGGGAAGAAGTCAGGATTAGAAATATAGAGCAGGGATCAAGGGCACCCAGATCATAACCAGAATCAGGCTATTCTACCGTGTTGGAGGAAAGCCACTGTTGAGGTGCAAAGAGAGGGAGAGGATTCAATTGAGTGTCTCTGCTTGGTTTTACTAGTGGTGGGGAAAAGTGAGAATTGGTATGAGGAGGCAGTCTAAGTTGTCTCCATTGTTTTTGTGTTCTAACTAGCACTTTAGCCACTCCTTGATCATTTTATTTAGAGCCCTTATGACTTAATGGCAAATCTTGCTGGAAATACCTTAACATTTTTTTTAATTTAATTTTTTCTAATATACATTCAGTCACATTGTTTAGCTTA
>NW_006200930.1:0-552 GCF_000334495.1 Tupaia belangeri chinensis | reverse complement strand
ATCCCGACGGTCTCCCTCCCAGCAGGTGCAGGCACAACACGGCCTCAACCCCCAGCACGGCCGAATAAAGTCTTCCTGGAGCACACGTGCCTTCAGAGAAGGCGGAAACAATGGGGACAGTGAGCACCCATCCTGAGAAGGTGTCAGCTACCCTGCAGGGTGTGAGCACCCTTCACAGCCTGAATATCCACCGCTGTAAATTCCATTCAAGTGCCATATCATCGTGGAAGTGGAATGAACTGTGAGTTGTCGTTTTGTAGAAACAACTTAACGTAGTTTCGGTGAAGATCATCTATTTTGAAGCAAAAACAGTTGAAGTTGTGCAAGTTTAGTTTCCAGAATTGCTCAAACCTCGTCTGGACAGAAACACTGAAAGATCTTGTGTTCTAACGCCTCAGTTCCTTGAAGTTCCTTTGCCTGATATCAGCTCGACAGGGGAAGGAGGGTTTCTGGACCGCAGATATGTGGGAGATGACTGTGCACCATTGAATAGTGACACCCTTTCTTCCTTCCCCGCAGAGTCTGGTGGCCAGTGGAGAATGGAGGGAAGTT
>NW_006200929.1:0-1596 GCF_000334495.1 Tupaia belangeri chinensis | reverse complement strand
TGCTAGGACCAGCAGATGGCATAGTGCTTACGTCACTGGACTCGCACAAGAAGCCATATGGCTGTCTGGAGTTTGAATCCAGACTTAACCTGAAAACATGCCAGGTATGCTCACATCCAAGATGAGCTAGATGGCTGAGGAAAGGGGTTTATGTGTGACAAGACCCTGTCGAGGGTATCTGTCTGTCTGTCTGTCTGTCATGCCCAGACATTCTCTCTCATGAATAAAATAAACTTAAAAAAAAATACAAACGTGCATCTGTTCCTGTTCCCCTACCCACTTACCCTTTCTTCTCTTCATCTTTCAAAAAAATAAAGAGTTTATGGGTATGTGAGCATACATGTCCAAGATCCCAAGAGGAGAATGGAGAGGGATTGCAGGATGGCCATACCCCCTGGGGGGTGAGTTCTTACTTTCTGTCTCTCTGTCTCTCTGTCTCTCTCTGTCTGTCTGGTGAGTGGGTGCACCCTATAGCAAAAACCTCTAAAAAAAACTTTCTCCATGCATTCTGATAATTATGCAACTTCTATTACATTGCTTTATGGGAAATGAATTGCTTTTTGGAATTAGTTTAACATTTTAAAAATTATTTTAAATTTTGATATTAATTATTGCCCATCTAATTCAGTCAGTTGTAATTCTGTTTCTGTAATTGTGTAGAGAAGGGTTAACCCTGTTTAGTTATGACAGTAGTTCAAATGTGTGATGGTAGACTCAGCCTCCTGGCTCCCACCTGATTCCCACGCTAACTGCTGGTTCCCCTATGTTTTTTATTCACATGGTTTCTACCTACTTTATTTTACTAGATAAATCCTAATTTTGGTACTCTCCAGTTTATCCATCTGGAAAGGAGGCTCCTATTTGTTATCAGTGTTTAATATCCCACACCTCTTCATGCAGTGGGTTAGAAGTGAGTGTGCTGTTTTTTGAATAACAAAAATTTAACTACAAAAGTAAAAACATTTCGTAGTGGCAATATTAAGTATTCTTTTTCATTATAAGGTTTACACAACTTGAGATGAAGGAGGAAGGTTAGAGCTCATCAATCCAGTTTGCTATTTTATCAGTGAGAATGCCCTGGCCTGAGTGCACAAAGGCGAGTCATTGCAATCAACTGCGGTCTGGTTTTCCGAGTTCTCTGAGCAGAACACAACGCAGACAAATCAGACATCTGTGCAACGTTTGTTTGGTGCTCTAGATTTATGGTTTCTTGCAATTTATGAGCACTCTAACAGTGTGCTAGAACCTAGATTCAGATACAAGACTGATTCATTAACGATACTCAGCAATCTCCTAATAGATTTATTATAAAGATTTAATACACAGCATGGAATTACATTAATTCCCTAGAGCATCTGAGACTATAAGTCATTAGAACTTCTAGTGCTTAATTTATATTCAAAAGCCAATTATAACAAGATAAAAAGTGCAATATATTACATAATTAAACTATTAAAATACTATTAATATACAATGGACACAATGAGAAAAGCATTTACAAATTAATCATTTTATGGTGGGATAACTGTTTTTTTTTATACCATTTTCTTTTTTATATCGCTTTATATGTAGTATGAAAAAGTTAAGTAAGAAAAA
>NW_006200928.1:0-455 GCF_000334495.1 Tupaia belangeri chinensis | reverse complement strand
AGAGAGACAGAGGGAAAGTAAGAAATCATCTGCTATGGGACTGGCCACACCAGTCCTTTCTCCTCCAATCTTCTTTTGGGTTGGGATTTTGGGGATGCATGCACACGTACCAGGTGTGATTTTCAAGTTGCCTGGTCCAGGTCTCAAACTGTAGGAGTCCAGCACTTTAACTACCACGGCACCTGTTGGTCTTGTTAATTATGTTCACTTTAAACAGAAAAAGCCTGGAGTGTAGTGACTATCTTTGGACAGGGCAGGTTGAAGGCACACGACCGTTGTATTTCACCATGGTCTTCACATGTTTTAGGAAGTTGATCATGGAGGGATGAAGCTAGTCTGTTTTGTTCAGGGACCCAAGAAACTTAACTGAAAACAGGGAGATAAAGAAGCGAATGAAACAATACGGTGTCATTAAGATTTTTTAAAAAAAATTTGGGACCAGCAGTTAGCGTAAT
>NW_006200927.1:0-544 GCF_000334495.1 Tupaia belangeri chinensis | reverse complement strand
TGAATAATGCTGCAATAAACATGGATTTGCACGTGTCTTTCTGATAGTGTTTTTCTATCTTTTGCATGAATACCAATGAATGAAATTGCTGTGTTGTATGGTAGTAATATTTGTAGATTTTTGAAGAATCTCCATATTGTTTCCCATAATGGCTTTACTAGTATACATGCTCATCAGCATTACAGGAGGGTTTTCTTTCTGCCACAACCTTGCTAGCACTCATTTTTTGTTTATTTGTTTGTTTGTTTTGTTTGTTTTATCATAGCCATTCTAACTCAGGTGAATTAATACTCATTGTAGTTTTGTTTTGCATTTCCCTTATGAATAAGACACATTGCAATATTCAGTAAAAGGTTCTGACCATTGATTATTTTCTTTGCTTTAGGATGAATACTTTTCTTCCTTGACTGGCCTCATGGCCTGGTCATTAAGGGAGCTGAATCCCACATGGCTGACTTCAGAGGTTTTTTGGTTTTTTGGGTTTTTTTTTCCTTTCTTTCTTTTTGACTTCATTTTTGAATCACAGTCCCAGTGTATTGAAAAA
>NW_006200926.1:0-636 GCF_000334495.1 Tupaia belangeri chinensis | reverse complement strand
CCGGAAGACATCTCAAGGGTCTAGGTTTCTCTCAGCGTGAACTACTGTGACGGGCTCATCTGCTGAGTCATGCTGAGTTACTGATGTGTCCCTGTCCCTGCCTGCTTGCTGAGTAAAGACAAGAAGTGAAGAGAGACCATAAGAAGGGAGATGAAAGGGCATGATCACATCCACTACTATGTGGCTGTGTGTGCACCATCCAGCTGCAAGTGGAGTCCATAATGGGTAGTCATAAAATTAAGTATATAAAAAAAATAAAGCCAGTAACATTTTCACAGGTATTAAAATGAGCAATAATTCCCTCATACCATCTAAAATGGGATCTGCATTCAAACATTCTGAAATGGATAGCTTTTCTGGGGGTATAATATTTGGTTTTATATCATCTTTAAATGCTTAGAATTATTTTGGTGAAAACAGTTGGGCCTTCAGATACCTTTTTGGAAATTTCAAAATCAGAACTTGGATTTTTTTTGGGGGGGGGCGGGGTGTTTGCTATAGGACACGTGCACTTGCCAGACAGATAGAGAGAGACAGAAAGAGAGAACAGCCCTTCTTCAAGAACCAGCTCCATGGCTCCTGCGATCTAGCCATTTTGGGGGAAACGGAGGAATGAAGAGGTCCCACTGATAATTC
>NW_006200925.1:0-1091 GCF_000334495.1 Tupaia belangeri chinensis | reverse complement strand
CCTCTCTCATGGTCCTCGGAGCTGCAAAGGCCAGGATCAGGACCTGGTGGATTTGGGCTCAGGTGGGGGCTGCTCTCTCGGCACCTGCTCCTGTGTCCACACCTGGTCAAGGGGCACGTGAGCTCCTAGAGCCCCTTTCACAGGCTCTTTGTCTTGCCTGAGGATTCACCCTCATGATGCAGTCACTCCCAGAGGAGTTGTCACCGTCACCTACCCCTGGGGCAGGATTTCCACACTTGAATGTTTACAGGACACAAACGCACCTTCCAACCAGAGCACCTGGAACCTCTCTTCCCCCAGGTCCTCCGGGTGCCATGAAGGCTGACTGCAGCCCTGGCCGCGCATCTCCCCTGAGCTGCCAGAGCTCCTTCCTCCCACCACCCTCCTCCCATGGTCTCGCACTCTGGCACTTGCTAAATGAGCATTTCAGGGAGCTTCTCTTGGAACCCACCCATGTCCATGCAGCTGCCTGGCCCAGCCCTTCTGGCTTCTCATTAGGCTCCTGAGAGGGTACGAGGGCTGCTGACCCACCTAAGATCCCTTCATCAAGTCCACACCGAGTCTGGAACCCCCGCTGAGGATAAACCCATGACCTGGTCAGGGAGGGGATCCCTGATGTCTCCAGAAGACAGACGCAAAGTTCAGTTGCGAGGAGATATACAGGCCATTTCGGAAGTGGTCAGAGGAGTGAGAGAGACTGTGACCCCAGGTGGGAAATGGCTGGGCCTCCTCTGGTGGGACAGGGACAAGCACCCCCAGGATGTCGTTGTGGGACTCTCCTGCAGCTGGGATGGCTCTCGCCCATCGGGACTCTTGTGATGGACATCCTTCAGCACAGGGACAATCCAAGTGAGGTCTTGTTTTCCACCTGCAGTGGGACGTCTTCCAGAGCAAAGTCTAGTTAGGAGATGGAGAGGAGGCCTGGCAGGGACATACCTGTGTGAGGGGGGCTCCACCCCAAGGATGATGAAGGAGGGGAGGCTCAGGTGTCCCTAGTTCCCACTGGATCCCAGAGGCAGTGCTGGGGGCTCCCCACATGGCTCCTGGATATTCATAATCCACAGGCCAGGAGAGAGCACTGTGTGTTGTGA
>NW_006200924.1:0-1103 GCF_000334495.1 Tupaia belangeri chinensis | reverse complement strand
GTGTCCAGAACTGCTGGCCAGCTGGATCCGGATTGTGGGTGGGGTGGGGTGAGGGTTCGCCTTAAAGTCCCAGGCAACCAACTTGCGGTCCAAAGAGGAAGAACGGTGGGGATGCATGGAGATTCGGAAGGGTCGGGCCTGCAGCCTCAGTCCACTTGGTGTCCGGAACTTCTCCATGCTTATTACTATTGAGATGAAAATTATTCTCAAATTCATTGACACATTTGATGGAATACAAATGATATATTTATAGGTTTATTTTTAATTGACATGTCCATTTTTAAAATAGTAGGAAAGACATAAGACCTATAAATAGAATCACTATCCAACTTCGAATAACAAGAACAAATTCAGAAGACTAGTTTTATTTCAAGACCTGCTATGAAATGTCAATAATCAACAGAACATGGTATTGGTGGGATTTAATTAAGATTAATACTTACTTTTTTAAGAATTATTTTTTTAACTTTATTTATTTATTTTAATTTGACCAGAGAGGGACAGAGTGAGAGAGAGAGAGCAAGCTGCCAGGTCCAGGACTTGAACTACCGTTGGCCAAGTTGGAGTCCATCACCCTTAACCACCATACCACCTGCCAACCCCAAGAGTTCTTATATAATCCATTCTTGCTTCAGTTATCATTATCCTTACAAAATGTGCACATACATTTCTGGTGTTTCAATGGATTTCCAGGATTTAGAGTAGTCTGAGGTGTATAGATTACAGGAGGAATTAACCTGCTGGGATTAGAGTTCCAGTAAATTATACAGCTCACCCTTCTCTTTCAAATCACAGCTGGTTGTCACATCTCTCTTTTTTGTCTCTAAATGAGCATAAAAGGAAATCAATGTGCTAACCCTAAATATGCTACTGTGGCATAAGAATTATTTTGAGCAGAAGGCAACTGAGAAACAGCAGATACAAAAAATGCTCTCTACACTTCTCCTATATACCTAAAAGTAGGGCATAATTAATCTGACCAGAGAGAGAGGGGGCAAGGAAAAGTGAGAAAATAAGTTGCCAGGTCCAGGACTCGAACCACAATTGGCCATGTGGAAATCTAACATCTAAATCTAAATCACCACGCCACCTGCTAGCCTGTC
>NW_006200923.1:25380-26792 GCF_000334495.1 Tupaia belangeri chinensis | reverse complement strand
AAAAAAAAAAATTCTACATTATAGTACCTCAAACATGATTAAACAAAAAACACTGCTTTTATTTTTTAAAGTATTTGGCTAACATCAAAGCAAATGACAGACCCATCACAAATCTCATATCCTAAAAACAATAATAATATATTATTTAAGAAACTGCCAGGCCCAGTTGCAGTGGAGCACATTGTTAAGACACTGAAGTGACAGGCTGGGACCACATGGGAGGCCTGAACTTCATTCTCAGTCCAGCATAAAGGCTAGGCACACTGGCATGAGTTTGTAATCCCAGAGACTCAGGGAGGTGAGGCAGGAGGATTCCAGCCCAAGGTTGGCCTGGGCAACATAGCAAGATCCTGTCTATAAAAGAGCCAGGTGTAGTGTTGCATGACAACAGTCTCAACTGTGAAGCTGAGGCAGGAGGATCAAGCCACAGTAAGACCTTGTCTAAAAATAAAAATAAGAAAAATAAAAAATGAAACTCTACCATGCAATCATGGGCCGGCCAAACTGAAATATGTGAGGATATAAAACAGCTGCATTTTTAAAACACACTGTTCCATTGTTTGTATCATTCAGAGTGCTGCATTTTCCACTAGTTTGGAGTTTGAGCTTCTCAGGGCCACACAGTGACTGGGTGAGGCTTGTGTAGACTTCTCTGAGGCCAGGACAAGGATATGGAAGCAGTCTTACACAGGAGGCCAAATCCACTCCCAAAAGGCACCAGGCATTTTTCCCAAGGGCAGCATTTGGCCTGGCTGGCTACAGTGCTTGTTTTCAGTCATCAAGATACAATATTTAGTTCCTCAACTGTCATGAACCTCTTGTGCCTTTGGGAGAGAATTACAGTCCGCCTTCCAAGCGCCTGACCCCGGCGGCAGTCACAAAGCTGTTAGTGTTGATCGTATGGCAAGTAACTAACCCACCCTGTTAAAAGCCTTATAGGAGTCTATTCCAAAGATAGAGCCAAAAAGAGATGAGCAGCGAGCACTCCCACCTACTTCTTCCTCTTGCCACTCACCACTCTCCTGCGGGTGTGGGAGGCAGCCCTCAGTCACTTAAGACTGTCTTGATGAGGGAGATACTCATGGTGTTTGACTTTATTACAGCTGAGCCAAATCAAATGCACGGGCACTGCTTCCTTAGATGTCTATATTTCACTTAAACTGGGATAAAGCAAAGAAACTGGAATATTGTCTCATCATGCATTCTAAATCAGCCAGGGTAGAAAATAATGGGGAGTTAATCAGATCACTGAAACTCTAATTCACTTGGTATTGATCGGGCAGATTCCTAATGGGATGGCAGACCAATTTCAAATTACAGTAAGCTGACTTGTCCTGGAATACCAATGACCAGGCTGGAGGATGAGCCAAGAGGCCCGTGAGCTCTGCTCTCCCGACTTACTGCCTAGCTGG
>NW_006200923.1:12876-25349 GCF_000334495.1 Tupaia belangeri chinensis | reverse complement strand
AGGAATGCATAATCTAATGCGGCATTTAGCTAATTAATAGGGGATTGATGAAAGGTTCGGTTTTGAAAGCAGCCATCTTGCTTGAATAAACGTGGTACCAGAGCCCCCTGGGGATGACTAGTCTAGCCCTTGGAAGGTAGGTATACAATGAAAGCTAATGGAAAGTAATGCAATTAACTCAGGCTTTTAATTATATTAATCAGTGACTTCATAGGAGCCCACTGCACACGGAATTCACTGCTTAACTCTCTGCCAATACCATGTTTCTGAGTCATGTCTGAGCCAAACTGAAACAGCACCTTGAAGAAATAGGTGCAAGAACATTTATATTATGTAGCCTTTCCCCAGACTAGAAGTTTTCCTAGTAGGGGAGAATAGAGAGAAGAGGAAAAAAAGAAGAGAAAGGTGAGGAGGCAATGGGCAATAATGAGCATTTCCAAAAAGAGAACTGGGCAAAAAGTTGTTTCGGTAAGACTGGTTGTTGCTTTATACTTTCTTCTACTTTCTGTGATTTGGACTGGGTGCATGAAAAAATGGCCCATATATTTTTAAATGTACATTTCAAATGTACCTCAAGAAACTCTTAACATATCTATATAATTTAGCAGTATTTTAATAGCTGAAAATAATAGCAACTGCCTAAATGATCATTAGTAAGGGAATAAATTAGAATCTATAAGATTAACTACTATGGGAACCAGCAGATGGCGTAATGGCTATGTCGCTGGACTCCCATGTAGTTGACCACAGTTCAAGTCCAGGACCCAGTAGCTTAAACTCACGCTGGGCATGTGTGTGTGCATGCCCAAGATCTCGAGAGGAGAAGGGACTGTGGCATGGCCATCCCCTCTGGGGGGGTGATTTCTCACTTTCTGTCTCTCTGTCTCTCTCTGTCTTTTTGGCGAGCGCATGCGCCCTATAATAAAAACCGCTTAAAAAAAAAAAAAAAGATTGACTACTATGTAGGTGAAGTAACTGAATTAGGTTTATATGAAACAACATGGACAATATTGAAAATAATGGTTTTTGTGTGGTTTTTTGTTTGTTTTCTTCTCTTTTTTTTCTTAAGAGAGAGAAGTTTTGGGTATAGGATATATGTGCTTGCTGGAAAGAAAGAGACAAAAAGTGAGAAATCAACCACAGAAGGAGGTAGCCTTGTGTCAATCCCTTCTCCTCCAGTCTCCTCCCACACTGTCTCTGTTATCCATGGTTGCTTTCTATGTCTTTTTCCCCCCCTATTTTATTGATTCACTAAAGATCTTAATTAATCTAAATATTTTCAATAGCAAGCACAGCTGATATATACATATCCATAAACACAAGTCTGACTTTAGGCATAAACCTCAGTGAGTAGAATGAACATACTATAAAGTAGCACCTCGCTGGGGCTATAAAGCCACAGGCTTTCTTAATCAGTAAGCAGTGTTGAGCATCTCATCTCCAATGAGAAGGGATTCAGTGGGGAAAAAAAAGTTTCTCTTCCCTCTCCTTTTTTAACCTCTCTTTGTAAAACAAAAGCAGCATGCTTACAGTCACATAGTGGTGTTTTTTCTTTTCTTTCTTTCTTTCTTTTTTTTTCCAATAACACAAAACTACAAAACTATTGTCTCACTTATTATTTTTCTCCACTTGACTGCCTCTGACTTCATCCTTTTCCATTCTTCTCTTTCAGGAAAAACTCACTACATACTTCTTCATGTCCCTCTGATCAATGTATTCTTTTACTGGGCTTTACTATTAGCTGCTACTGCTAGTGATTTGCTGAACATATTAAGGTGTGTGAATCTTAAATAGAGGGACTTAGTTATATTCCAAAAAACCAGTGCCCCTTTCAAAGCTAAGTCTTTCCAAACATTGATATGTTTACTAGTAGTAAATATTTTTTAGTGTGAGTTTTAAGTACTCCTGAAGAGATTTCACTAGCTGGCAGTTACAACTGCCCAAGATAAGGAGGTAATATCATCAGGCCAATAATTCATTTATTCAGTAAGAAACCAAACTCTATTCATTTTTTAAAAATAAATTATTTATTTATTTCATTTTATTTGTTATTATTATTTTTAATTTGACCAGAGAGAAGAGAGAGAAAGGGAAAGTGATAAAGCAAGCCACCAGGGCTGGGACTTGAACCACAATCATGTGGGAGTCCAGCACCTTAACTCAGAGTTACTTTTTTTTTTTTGGGAGAGGTTTTCTCTATAGGGCACGTGCGCTCGCCAAACAGACAGAGACAGAGAGACAGAAAGCGAGAAATCAGCCCCCCGGGGGGATGGCCATGCCGCAATCCCTTCTCCTCCATTCTCCTCTCGGGATCTTGGACACGCGCGCACATGTGCCCGGTGTGAGTTTTAAGTCACCGGGTCTGGGATGCAAACTGCAGTCGAGTACGTGGGAGTCCAGCAACATAGCCATTACGCTAACTGCTGGTCCCACAGTTACATATTTTAATCTGGAGATTAAATATGTGAATTCAGGTGAATTCTGCCTCTGATGAAGGCATTAGTAGACAATCTCACAACATTTCACAACACCCAGATAGTTAAGAATACAACTGGAATGTCTATTCAGGTTATTATTGCTCAGTCTCTCTTCTTGAATATGTATTGCCAAGAAGGTCATCGCTCTAATGTCTCTTTTGTCAACAGAACGCCTGAGAAGTGTGGTTTTCAAAATCTAGATTCCCCAGTGAGGCAACCTTTCAATGGACCTTTAAATGGCATTAAACTCTGAGTATTTTGAAATCAAGGCAGCATATTGTATTAGTCACTACAGTTTATGTTACACTGTGGTAACAAATACAACCCCAAATCTCAATGGCTTAGCACAACAAAGCTTTATTTTTTGCTCATTCAGTTTGGTTAGAAGTCTTAGCTTGAGCAGTCACACTATTTCTGGCTGAGAGGGGCACCATCATCTGGTGACACCACCATCTTAACATTTCTTGGGCAAGAAATTAGAGAGCTAGAGTGCCATGAAATGACTTTTCCCTGTACACATACAAATTCCACTATCCATTATACTGAACTAACTACAAGGTTCTACTTAACTATAAAGTGGCTCAGAAGAGTAGCCCTCTGTGAGGACTAATAATTCTCTATCAGTGCATGATCTCAGTTTTACCTAAACAATATTTTCACAAGGAAAATGCTCATCTAATTCTAAATTTTAAAACCTCCCTTTTGGTTAACATATTTTTTAAAGATTCAAGTTTCTGAAATTTTGTAGCCATTCTAAATATTCTAAATTCAGAATTTTAATGTGGATGTTTTGAGTTTTTATATGAATTGTTTAATATACTGTTTAACATATAATAAAATCATGTAACTATGATTTTAGTAATTTTATATAATCATGTAATTGGCACTACAATTAAAGCATAGACCTTAAGCATTTCCTGGGACCCTTTGCAGTCAATCTCAAGGCCTAACCATCTCTCACTCCAAGTAATCATTAATCAAGGTAGTTTTAAAGGTTTTAAATTTTATTTGTAGCATTTATTTTATTATTCAAAAGAAAAAGAAGTCTTTTGTTACCTTTTGTAATTCAGATAGGTCATTTGATAAATAATGCTATTCATCATTCACCATATTTCTATCATGGCATTCAAGAACTATTCCTGGTATTCAAGCAGTAAGATATATATAGCCCAACATACTTCTCAAAGGCAATATCCTGGTGATTGATTTATTTAGAACATGTCCATGGCTTCATTTATGCCACATTCACGCCACAGTGTCAAACAGGAATGGTTCTTTCTCTTCATATCTAAAACAGTATCAAAATTGAGCTGAGAGAGGGCAATTGTTAGGCGATCTTCCAAATTTTGCTTTGGGATTTACAGAAAAACTACTCTGTATATTGATGGTAATATTGATAGATAGGAACATGTCAACATGTGTGAACGTGTATGTTGGAGAGTCACTACAGTGAACTGCTACAAGTATTCATTGCACTGATGAAAATCCCCTTCCCCCCTCCTCATCACAGAGCTGTGACAAGGGATCACAGTAAATCCAAGCTGGGGAAATGAACTGTGTCAGCCCTCCATCAATGGGCACTGCGATAGGAGGTTGTCAAAGCCCCAGGGACCAGGTAAGTTACCCATCCCTTTCAAACCCAATTGCAATTTGCCCTTCCCATCTTGTGGGGAGAGGAAAGATTGTCAGGAAGGCACTCACCGCAGTGTTCTGGGTATGCACAGTAGTGCCTGAGGACTCTGTACGAGACACCATCTTGGTGGTCGACAGAGAGAGTGTGGAACAGCCCAAGGGCAAAGGGCAGGGGTAGCATAATGCCATTCTTCTCTTCCCTGGTAGAAAAAGAAGGCAACTGTCTGTGTTTCTGGAGAACCCAATGATGGGGCAAAGTGCTGATGGTCTAGGAAGGAAGTAAGGCATTGAAACACATGTCCCCACACTTCAACTGAAAATCCATGTGGAAAATTTGCTAACACAGCATTGTATTCCCGAAATCTTCAGGGAAATCGGACCTTTCTGCCAGCAGCATTGCCAGTATCCACAACATTCTAGACTGCTTGTGGTATTCATGGCTTCACAATGACTCCACAAACATTTAGAGAACACTGGCTCTGTGCAAATGTTTTTGTTTGCTATATTACAATAACAGGTCTGGGTAAAGTCAAAAGACCATGATTGGTGAGGTTTCTCTTGCTGGTAGATAATATTGTGGCTACACAGGGCATCACATGCAGGAGACTGAGCAGAGCCAGAGCACATGCTTCCTTGTCACTGTGTCTTTATCTCATTTTCTCCTTAGGAACCAGGAGATTCAGTCCTTGGGGACTACCCTGATGACCTTAATCTTAATCATCTCCCAAAGACTCCACCTCTTAATCTCATAATATGAATAAGTTTCCGCACTCTCAACACTGCTATAATGGCCAACCAAATCTTAACACAGGAATTCTGGGGGGACACATTCAAACCCATAGCAGCAAGGCAAAATAGCATGGTTGAAGAAGAGAGCCACAGCCTGCAGTTGGTCTCCAGACAATACTATGATAAGTGCTTTACACCCTTTTTCAAGAGTGCCCCTCTTACAGCAACATCCTGCCCTCCCAGACCTTTCCCCTACCCTCACCTTTCCTAAGACGCTCCACTAAAGGTCCTGATAGTTTTGGGTTCTAGACCACACAGTCTGGAAGACCTTTCTGCCATCGTGGAAATATTCTATTTCTGGATCATCCAGTAAAGTAAGTCATTAGCCACGTGTGGCTATCATTTGAAGTATAGCTAGTGAGACTGAAGAGATGTTTTTTAAGTTTTATTTAATTTTAATTCATTTGAAGTCAAATAGGTATTGGACATAGTGTTCTGGATATTTTCTATTTTCCTATCCTTGCTTCCCAATACTTACCTTGTCTAGGTTCTTCTAAGAAGCAAGAAATTAATTCATTTGCCTGATATGTTAAGGAGTTTCAATAAAGGACCATAGTACCTTCTAGGTATTATACTGGTATTATAAGTTATACTGGTATTACAATTAATACAAAAACGCATAGTACCTTCCAAGTATTGTACTGGTGTTATTACCATACACACACACACACACACCCCACTCCTAGATTTAGGCCTTTCTCAGAACCTTAGATTATAAACTTGTTTGGAAATAGGGCCATTGAAGGTATAATTACTTACAATGAGGTTATACTAAAATAGAGCAATCCTTTAATTCAATGTAACTGGTATTCTTATAAGAAGATGAGAAAGCAGATGGGGACATGAAGGAGAATGTCATGTGACAACAGAAGCTGAGATTGGAATAGCATCTAAAAGCCAAGGAATACTAATGATTGTTGGCAACACTCGAAGCCAAGAGACAAGCATAGAACATGTTTTCTACTAGGGCCTTCAGAAGGAGCATGGCTCTGCTAACATCTTGATTTCAAATTTCTAGCCTCCAGAACTATGAGAGAGTAAAGTTTCTGTTTTTCTAAGACATTCAGTTTGTGATAGTTTGTTAAGGCAGCCTAGGTATCTAATATTGTTACTGCCCAAACTAAGTCTGGCTGCTTCTCATGGTCAATGAAATGAGAGGCTAGAGAAGGTGTTTATCTTATAACCAGCTAGAGGGAGACAGTCAGCAAGCACCATTGGAAAGCTCAGCATGTTTGCAGTATCTATAGAAAAAGATACAAGCAGGTGCAAGTCATTCCTCACTACTATCAATCAGAGCCAATCATATTCCCTTGACTAATTAACCTGATTCCTTCGAATGCTCATTCCTGGTTTTCTCATCTGATCATTCCTCATATAGATCTCCTTATGATTCAGAATTTGGTCCGATTTATCTTTAAAGGCCTTTCTTAATTTCAAAATGGCTGCCATCCTGCTAAACCTTAAACTGGCCTGCTTCAATATAGGTGCTATATTATGTCAATGACACATTATTATGTTAAAGATTATATGATCTTGAATTTGTTCCCCAAAGTATTAATGGTAAAAAAAATGTACTGTACCTACGGTAGAGAAAATAGCAATAAAGATATTTAAGAACAGTGGTCCAGCTATGGTGACATCGCAGTGGTGCACCACTCTACAATGCTAGAGTCACAGGGTTCAGACCCCAGGTCGACCTGAAACCTGCTGGGCCCATGCTCACACCCATGTACCTGGTTGACTGGGGCTGGGGAGGGGATCACTATGTGACAAGACTCTAAGGAAACACTCTTTTTCCTTTTCTCTCTCTTTCTTAAAAAAAAAAGAAAAAAAACATTAAAAACTAAAAAAAGAAGAAAGAATTGTAAAGGACAGGTGATGCCTTAATAAAGTGAGAGCTTCCCATTTCTTCCCACCCAGATCTTTGTCCTAACTGAACTTCACCTCAGAAGCCTGTGTTGCACAGCCTCAGACTTCATACTGAATCAAAGATGTGACTTAAGTCTCAGTGGAAGCCTGGCTTCTGTCTGTAGCCCATTACTGACCTAAAGCTGTTATGATCACATTAAGAAAATAAAACATTATTCATCCAGAGAAAATGCATGACAAGTAGTGATGTCTTATTCTTAAAGTGCATCATTCCTAGAACAGCTTTCCTAAAACTCATGGAAATACCTCCACACGTATGTCTGAGGATATTACATGTCCATATACAGACATGAATGTGGTTATAAATGTGGATATGTGTGAGTGTACATTGTGTAGATACTTCATGGAAATGAAATCTGTTTAATCTGTATGACTGAGAGTTCTTTCAGAGAAACTGGAATCTCATCAATGACTCCCCATAGAATAAGTCATAGACTTGCCTGTCAAAAAGGCAGCTGGGGGAACCAGCAGTTAGCGTAATGGCTATGTCGCTGGACTCCGACGTAGTCGACCGCGGTTCGCGTCCTGGACCCGGTGACTTAAAACGCACGCCGGGCGCGTGTGCGTGCATGCCGAAGATCCCGAGAGGAGAATGGAGGAGAAGGGATTGCGGCGTGACCATCCCCCCGGGGGGTGATTTCTCGCTTTCTGTCTCTCTGTCTCTCTCTGTCTGTCTGGCGAGTGCACGTACCCTATAGCGAAAATCTCTCTCAAAAAAAAAAAAGGCAGCTGGGGGAACCCGCAGTTAGCGTAATGGCTATGTCGCTGGACTCCGACGTAGTCGACCGCGGTTCGCGTCCTGGACCCGGTGACTTAAAACGCACGCCGGGCGCGTGTGCGTGCATGCCGAAGATCCCGAGAGGAGAATGGAGGAGAAGGGATTGCGGCGTGACCATCCCCCCGGGGGGTGATTTCTCGCTTTCTGTCTCTCTGTCTCTCTCTGTCTGTCTGGCGAGTGCACGTACCCTATAGCGAAAATCTCTCTAAAAAAAAAAAAAGGCAGCTGGTAGTAAGTTAAATGTATATTGAAGTCAACCTTAAGGACACACCCAAGATAATCTAGGCTCAACCTGAAGGAGAGTCAAAGGCCTGAAGACCCGTGGCTTTGCCTCCTACCTGTTTAAGAAACCTAAAAGTTAGAGCAAAATCATATCTTGATATCCCAGTGTACTTTTTCATGAGCTTTGGAATGTTCTAGTAAAAGATTTCATTTCTAGGGACTCGCAGGTGGCATAGTGGTTAAGATGCTGGACTCTCATGTAGTTGTCCACAGTTCAGGTCTGAACCCAGCAGCTTGAATCTCATGCTGGGTATGTGAGCATGTGTACTCCAAAACTCAAGAGAAGAATGGAGGATAAGGGATTGTAATGTAGCCAACCCCACTGAGGGGGGAGTGATTTCTTCCTTTCTGTCTCTTTCTCTCTTAGTCTCTCTAGTGAGCACATGTGCCCTTTAGCAAAAATCTCTCAAAATAATAACTAAAATAAAGTTTTGCTTCTGTCTTGGTTCATTTTCTGCTGCTACAATAGAATACGCTAGACTGGGTAATTTATAGGGAAAAGAGAATCTTACTATTCTGGAGGCTGGGAAGCCCAAGATCAATGGGACACATCTGATGAGAGCCTTCTTGCTCTGTCACTACACAGCAATAGGCATCATATGGCGAGAGAGCATATGAGATCCAGAATTGATCCTTCCGTAGGAACTCGCTCCTGTGGAAATTAACCACTCCCATGAGAGCTACATTAATTCATTCACAAGGGTGGATCTCTCATGACCTGATCACCCCTTAAAGTCTTTGCCTCTTAATGTTATCACAATGGCAATTAAATTTCCAGTGAGATTTGGAGGAAACATTCAAACCATAGCAGTTGCCATAATATTTAGTCAGATATATCTATTTTACAGTTCTTAAGCATGCTTGAAATGTGAAATGTTGTATGGACACAGTCTCTATCTCAGAGAGATCACAGGAGCTGCTGTCTGCCTGTTCAGATTTACTAGAGCAAACAGACCCAATGATGTTTCCTTCCACAGGGATTTCCCAGAACCCTGACAGGTCGACAAAACCCCTGGAGACTACCTGGGTCAGGAGGGGAGCACATGTAGTAAAAAAATAAAATAAAATAAAAAATTGCTCTTATTTATATATTATTTATAAATATTCACCTAAGAGAGGACGTGGCAGAGTAAGAGGCTGAGAGAGACTTTTCCTATGGCAGGAAAGACCTTATTAGACCATAATTGATGGGATCCAAGAAAGGCTGTAGAGAATGTCACTACATCTCTGAGGGTTTCATGGCATTCCCATAAATTCTGCTAAGGACATTGATCCCAGCCCTGGAGAAAACCTTTGTGGGGTTGTATTGTTAGGCTCTAATAGATTCCTATGGTATTCCATAAAGCTATTTATCAGCAATACATTTTTATTGATGAATGTTGGAACTGAATTCAGGTGTGTTCAGAGCTTGTGCCAGTTGAGCATATCCCCTCTGTGGTGCAGACTGAGAAAAAGACAGACAAACTTGGCAGGTTGTTCACATCTTCCGGTAGACAAGCAGCAGAGCATTCATCCTCCTAGAAGAGCAGTGATCAGCTCAGCAGCAGCACACTTCCCTTCTGATAACTACCGGCTGTTCTACCAACATGCAAGGGCTTTATTACTTAGCTGCTTTCAGGGAGTTTCAATGAGGGGGTCAGGTTCAGAATCGAGTCACTCTGTTCTCATCAGAGTCCTATTGCTGATCTGACTCTGACATGAAAAGAGGTATTCAAGAGAACAATTTACTGTAGATCGAGGAGGAATAACTACAATGACAGAAGAGTTTGGGTGCAAGGGTGTGATGGGAAGAAAGTGAGAAAACAGAATACAAGGCAGAAAATTTTATTTCCTAGAATACATTGATTTTTATTCAGACTACATTGTCTATTGATTCTATATAAAGTCAGAACAACTTTTACTGCATGTGACTAAGATATATATATAAGGCTCTTTTTTTTTTTATTAAATTTGCTACAGGGCACATGCACTTGCTAGACAGAGACAGAGACAGAGAGAGAGAGAGGGAAAGTGAGAAAGAACTCCCCCATGTGGCATGGTTACCTTGCAATCTCTGCTCCTCCATCTCTTTTCTGTCAGGATTTAGAGCACATTTGCATATGTATCTGGGTCCAGGATTCAAACCACATGGTCAGCCGTGTGAGATCTAGCTGTCTGAACCACCAGGCCATGGGCTGGCCCAATGGTTTTTCTTTACTTTCTGAGGTATCAGTCACAAATTGGGCACTTGGTCTATGACGTTCTATTTTGCATCAATACATCCTTCTCTCTCAAATCCCCATGAGGGACTATATTTTAAAAAGTCGATAAATTCAGAAACTCTCCATTTTCATTACTTAGATTGGTTCGAGTACCACCCTTCTCCACAACCTTTAACATCTCTCATTAGAGATCTAAGTCAATTGTTAGAAAAGTAATGGCGTATTTTTCTATGCAAAAAATGTGTCATGACTTTCCCAACAACCCACTATTTTAGAACTTAGAATGGGGTATGGTGTGTACTTAATATATTACCATGTATGTATGTTTTATTTAAAATTTTTAAACTTTACATTTTGCCACCTCTCAAGTGTTTCCTCCCCTTGCACCTCGCACATAAGTACAATGTATATTAAAGTGTATTTGTTTACCAAAAACGAATGACTTTTTTTGAGTAAAATTGTATACATGGTGTCATATATAACAACAGAAGAAAAAAATTCAATAGTTTATATTTTCTGGGGAAAACGCCAGTAATCATTTACTTTTATCTTTAAAGAATTTGATTGTTTTGAACTGGAATTTGACATTGAGAATGTTTTAATATATCACATAATGTTCTATTACATTTAGTTTAGCTTAACACTTCACAAAGGAATCGAGTATCCGAGATCTCCTTAATAAATACCTCATTTATTAAGATGAATGGAGAGGCATACAGGGCTTTGCAGTTTCTTATTGCACATTTGTGATTAAACCAAATCTGAAGACGGAATAATCATGCCAAGCATTGCAACTTAAAAGTGTGGGGAATGAAACATTAATAGTTGACCATGCAAAAAGCCAGGGAATGGTATACATAATGGTTAAGATCAAGAATTTCAACTCCAGAGACACCTGGATTGAAGCCACTGTTCTGCCACCTAGTGGCTGTGCAAACTAGTGTCTCAGTTTTTCACTCTATACAATGGGGAAAATAGTACTTTCCACAAGTTGTTAACATGAGTGAGAATCAAATAAGATAACCCATTTAATGTGCTTATCACAGTGCATAGCACACAGAAAATACTATTTGGTAGTACTGAATCTTAACTGCATTCATG
The DNA here is from genome assembly GCF_000334495.1 of Tupaia belangeri chinensis. NCBI lineage: Eukaryota > Metazoa > Chordata > Mammalia > Scandentia > Tupaiidae > Tupaia > Tupaia belangeri. Next base: position 14,160 of record NW_006200923.1, on the reverse strand, counting down.
ATAAAAACTAAAAAAAGACACACAAAGAGTATATCTAGGTTTGCAAATTAAACTTCAAGAGCTGGTGGGTGATGAAACTAATCAGTAGCTTGCCCAGAATTAGCAGAAGCTACAGAAGTGAGGAACGACCAACTCCAGAGAAGTATGTGCAAACTGGATGAGTTGGAGGGCCATAGCTAAACTGAGAGTCTGTGAAACACCAATGCATGTTCCAAACTTTTATTCCTCAAACCCCTTTGATTTCAATGGGCAAGTAAACATTTAAAAAATTTAGTGACAGTGTACATGGCCACTGCCAAATAAAGCATGTCTATGTTTCTTAACCAATTCTTTCCCGAAACTTAACAGCAGTGACATGGCTTCCCTGCCCCTCCGCCAAAAGTGTATTAACTTTTGGGGATGATGAAAAACAAGAAGTTGGACAAAAAATATCTTACCTAAAAATGTTGGCTGATGTTCAAATAAGAGTCACTTTGATAAAAGTACAAGTACAAACCTTTTTTTGAAGTTTATTTATTAATCCCATGACTAAGAGAGACAGAAAAGAGTCAGAAGGAGAGAGAGAGTACTCACAACAGCTCCTAATGCCAGATCATGGACAAATGTATGCCCAGGATACTCTGGAAGGTCTCTGGACTTGAACCAGGAACTTCCCATGTGGAACTGCCACGCAGAGCATTGTGCTTTATTACTGTGCCACCATTAGGTCCCAGTTATCTTATTTTTTTAATTTTTTAAGAAAGTTTTGCCATAGGACGTGTGTTTGCCCAAGAGAGAGAGACAGAGACAATGAGAAAGAAAGTGAAAAATCAGCCCCTTGGGAGGATGGCCATTCCACAACGCTTTCTTCTCCATTTTCCTCCCAGGATCTTGGGTATACATGCACATGTGCCTGTCGTTATTTTTCAAATCCACTGGGTCCAGGACTCAAACTGTGGTAGGCTATGTGGGAAACAGCGACATAGCCACCATGCCATCTGCTGTCCCCCACTCCAGTCATCATTTTTAAAGCAAACTCAAAGCAACTTTAAGGTTATAACCTAGCCAAAAAATTGTTCATGCAAAAATTGCCAAGTACCTCCTAAAGGCCAGTCCAGTGAACATTTTTAATCCTGATTCTTCCAGACCTTTCTGTGGCACTAACTATACACTATTTCAATGACACTATTACACACGCCAATTCTCAATCTTCAGGAATCCGCATGTCCTTATCAGAGCTCTTATTTCTCCAGATTTTGTTCCAAGGAAATCTTTTTTTTTTTTTTTGGAGAGGTTTTTTTTTTT
>NW_006200923.1:0-12014 GCF_000334495.1 Tupaia belangeri chinensis | reverse complement strand
TTTTTGTTTGTGGTGTTTTTGTTTTATATTTTTTTTTTTTTTTTTACTAAGAGTACGTGTGCTTGCAAGAAAGACAGAGAGAGAGAGACAGAAAGTGAGAAATCTCCCCCCAGGGGGGATGGCCACAATCCTTCTCTTCCATTCTCCGCTCGGGATCTTGGGCACACACGCACATGCGCCCCACATGAGTTTAAGCCAGCGGGTCCGGGACTCAAACTGCAGTCGACTACATGGGAGTTCAGCAACATAGCCATTACGCTAACTGCTAGTCCCCTGGAGAAATCTTAACCAGTCTAATACCTTTGATTTTTATCTACATGCTAAGGAGTTTCAAATATGTAATTATTTTTCCTGAACTCTACATACATATTCCTAATATTCCTTGGATGGCTTTATCTAGGACCCTGGCATCATGTGAGAGAAGTATTCTCCTCTTATTGTCCATAATAAGTTTATTGTTCAATGTATTATCATGGAATTATCATAGTCTGAAGAAAAAATCAATAACCTCCTAATAGCCAGCCACAAGTGAAACAAGTCTCTCAGACAAGAAATTAGAACTCCATAGGAAGTCTATTTGTTTTCTTTTTCCCCCGATCTCTGCAGTAAGAAAAAGGAAAGAAAGAAAAGAAAGCACAAGCAAAAGAAAAAATAAGATATTAGCAAGAGCCAGTTCTTGGGTGGTAAAAATTACTACATGGCCCAGCAGGTAAAAATACATTAGAAGCTAGAAAAGGAGATGCCAGGAAAAATTTACATGAAGTTCCACCTACTTCTCACAATTAGAAATAATTGTCTTACGTGACAAAGATATACTGAAGCAAAATCTGAGACGAGATCAAGTCAGCTGTGATGGGATCAAAACCCCTTCTTTTTTATATTGACATCTTATTTCTTCATTTTCTGAGTTTAGTATTTAGTGATCCTAATTTTGGAAACCTGGACTATTTCATTTTAGTTTGAGTTAACCAAGAAGAAGGATTTGTTCATGCTTGGAGAGTGGGTTAGTAAGGACCCTCTGCCTAGAAGCAGAGGAAAGGTTCAACACTGTTCTGTGGCTTCCCCGAACTTTTTTTCCCATTTGCAAAACTGCAGTGTTAATACTTGATCTACCTACTTCTCAGGATTTCTCCTATGCAAGTTGGACTTCAATCTGCACTCTTTTATGCATGTCACCCCGTGTTTTCAAGTACACGTGGGGTTTTTCAAGGGTCTCAGTGTATTAGACGTCCCCTGTCCATATTCTTCTACCATCATGTAACATTAGACAATCTTTATTTTCATTCTCTTTGCATGCACTTTGTCCTTCTGGGTTTCTATCCAACTATCATAAACATATGTAACAGCAAAATACATTTATATATATATATATGTGTGTGTGTGTGTGTGTGTGTGTCATTGTTGTTGACATGGTCTTGATAAATTAGTGCTGATTAGCTCTCTACCTGCCTTTTTAAATGCCAAAATACTAAATTACAAAGTATTTAAAGACAGGGTCCATTTTACCTTTCCTGCATCACCAGCTATCCTCTTATGTACTCCAAGCAAGTTAAAAACTTTATAACCATATTCGTTCCATATTTGTGCCTCCATCTATCACATGGAACAAGACATATCCTAATTCTCTAATACATTGCCAAGAGAGTTATCCAGGATGAATGGGAATCACTCCTTGGACTACAGGGATGGGGAGATAGTCAATACGTCTAAATACTACAGAGCATTGTCATGTTGCTGCCATCGTGACTACATTAGCTTGTGGATCTGTGCTCAGAATGTCATGTAGAACATACAAAGAAAGAAAGGCAACTCTCTTCCATGAGCAAATGATATAATCTGATATATTAAAAGAGAATTCAGCAAGTTAAATTTCTCTCTCTCTCTCTTCAGAACCTTTAAAACCTACACTATGTCAGACACATACACAGACAGTATTGATTTCCAGAATTTCTCCATGGAATGCCAAAAATAATAAACAAAAAATAAATCAAAAGCAACAGGCTCCTTCCATTATGTATTAAATATCCTCCCCATGAAGTTAGGACAAATAGAGATGTGTATAGAGAGCAATGGAAACATAAATCTAATGTCGTGGTAATCGATTTCTGCCTTGTTCCTTTATTTCTAGTAAATAATGATCTTCAGATCTTTCATGGTGGCACTATAGTAGAAGTCAGCTCTAGGAACCCTGGAAGTGTTTTATCTTTGATAAAGCCAATGATGCTGCTTCCTCTCCAAAATCATTACACTCATTCATTTGCTGCTGTGGAGTGGGAACAATGTTTAGCGGTATCAGAAGAAATTTGCAGAGGGTATTTGCTTTAAGAGCACTCTGTCTAGTCATGAATGGTCAATTAAAAATGTGATACTTTTCAGTGTCAAACCAAAAAAAATTTCTGTAGAGAATGTCCCTGAATATTACCATTAAGTTTCTAAAAATTAAAATAAACCATTAATATTGACTAATAGAAAAACAATGAAAAATCTTAAATATCATGTATACCTGGTTAGACCAAAGGCTCAGACCAAGTTGAAAATTCTCAGCTAATAAAACAAAAAGAGAGATCATTTAATCTGCTTAGATATGTAAATTCCGTAAGTGAAAACAATTACTGCAATTTTATACAAACCTCTGTGTTCCTTCCTATTGCTCATTTCTCAGCAAAATCAAAATAATGCATGATCGAGTCAGATCATTAGATTTTAGAGCACACAGGAAGATGTCAATATATTTATACGATAAACAATTGAGGCTGAATACTGAATCTGGCAGTTAATTATCCATATGCCTTGAAAAAAGTCATATAACCTTCTTTATAATGAGGCAGCACGGAAGTATAGATAGAAAGTAATAGATAACTGTCAAGCATCTATTTAAATCATATAGTTTGTGTATCTTAGTTTGTATATTTTGGCTTTCTGGAACCTGGAGAAAAGAATTCCAAGAGGGAAAAAAGGGAGAGAAATGTGGAACAAAAATTAAAAGTTGATTCAGACTAAGAAAAATAAGTCCTGCAACTTGAGTGTTCTTTTTCCTCCCTCTGTTTATTATCACTATTTATTATTATTTGGGTTTGTTCCTGTTCTTATTTCCAATGGCAGAAATCTCCTGATATTAACATAAACGCCTTCAGTGTCATGGTCACCAAACCCCCATACATTTTAATAAATCCAGTAACTTCACTGAATTGCCCTAAGGAAGACTTACACTTTGTTTTAGTCCTCACTTCAGGATATATGCTTTTTATAAAGGGTTAGATTTCTCTTACACAGAAATGTAGAGACTGAGTTTCTGTGGGACCTTGTAGGTGGATGTCAAAAATAAAATAAATGCTGAATGAATCTTATAGAGAAATCAATTTTGTCAACCACAGATTTTCTGGGTCAGTAGGTTGGCTGTAATAGAAGTAGTGACAGATGCCTAGCAGGATGACTCTCATTGTCACCAATCAAGCCAGTCAAAAGCACAGTGTTTAAAAAAACTGATACCATACAACCAAAGAGGTGAGAAGAAATTATGTGTTTCATGTGATCAATTAAATTTGTGATGTCATTAATGAAATCCTTCACAGTCTTCCAACAATTCTTCCCCTGCAAAATTACACCATCGCCTGGATTAACTGAGCCATCTGGTCTACTAAAGCCCATGTCCTCAATTATATGTTAATATAGTTTTACAGTTCTAAGGAGGGGGATTTTTTTTCTTTTTAATGAAATCTTAATATCTGTGCTCCACCCCAACTTTGACCCAATAGTCATCATGCGAAAGAGGTACCACTAGCAACAATTCAATTTGCTTTTTCAAGAATTTGCAAATGTAGGCAAAGTCAACTGGGAATGATGCATCCTTTATGCAATTTTTACATTAAGAAGAAGTGAGCTATATTGGATTAGCATCGTGGAAGCAAGAACAGTAAAAACTAAAAATGACATGTTAGCTAATCATTACTTTGACAATAATTGTCACGAACAGAATTTCTTTATAGATTTTGGATGTAGCCTTTGAAGCAAAAGAGATTCAGATGCTGTGTCGGCGTGCGCTAAAAGGATTTTTAAAAATTTAATCTTTAAGAGGAGCTCTCGAGATACAGACTAAAAGAGTTTATAAAGGTCATAAAAAAAATTAACTTATCTTGCTGACTGAAGCTTTTTTAATGCACTCTAAGTTACAAAGGAATCGCATCTGGAGCCTTTAGGCCAATGGTCTACTATATTTTTCTCTCATTAGTAAGGACAGCAAAAATCTGCATTTGGATTTTTACCACTGCAATCATCTCTGATTCATTAGTCTTCATGATTGAATATGAGGGGAGCATGGAGCCAGTAGTGTAGGAATATTTTGTACTTATCTCATTTGCTCACACTGCAGTTCAGGAGGCAGCCAGAATTGTGAGTGGAGACAGGGCTTAAAGTGGTTAGAGAAGAGTCTGACTAGACTGCCAGGCTTACATGGAAGAAAAATAAAATAAAAGGTCTTTAAGGCAGGGACTAGTACTTAGATAAAGCAAAATTCACACCTCTCTTGATATGTAGCATGAAGAACAAAATGGAGGCGGCTTCCACAGACAGCATTGTAATGGGCTAGAGCACTCACAGGAGAATTAGATCCAAAAAAACCTCACCTTGTGAAATACTGGCTTTCCCAGTGATCCACTGAGGATAATCGACTGGCCCCACATATCTCACAGGGATTCACAAGGCACAGATGAAATAATATATGAAAACATTTTATTGCTATATGTGCTCCATATAGACGTTGAGTATTACTATCATTATTTTGACTACTATGAACTTAGAAAATAAGAAATTCCATGCAATACTTCTAAGAGTAAAGATTACTACAAATTATCTAGAAAATAATTTGTAAATTTTTATCAAAGTCCTTTTGAAAGGGAAGATGACCTCTGGCTTGGTAGACCGGTTCCTGGAAATTAAGGAAGTATGAAAAGTCAACAGAATTATGGTCAAGAGTGCCATCAAAAAGTTGCTCACAAAAATAAAAACATTAGAAACAACTCAAATGTTCATTAAAAGGGGATAGAAAAATCAAGTATGGTTAAATAAAATACTACACAAAACTAGGAACAGAAATGTGAGACAATTGCTGGCCATTAACTGACTCAAAAAAAAAAAAAAAAAAAGAGGTGCATTTCACCTGGTATTGTTATGAGGTACAATGAGCAAGTTTGGAAACACCGATGATAGAAGTATCTCAGTTTTTTTTTTTAAAAAAAAAAAAGAGAGAGAGAGAAATTCTTGAAGGAAACTAAGAATGCGAAAAAAGTATTAATGCAGTTGTCATTGAATAAGGATTCCGGAAGATTTTACTTTCTTCCTTATATTCTTATGTAATGTCTGATATGAATATGTCATCCAAACCAATGTTTGACATTATACTCACACTCTGAGGCTCTCAGGATAAGAAACTGGCTTTAATTGCTGTCACTTGGCTCATTCATAGGACTGACAAGCAAAGAGCCAATAATACCTACCAGGTCTATTTTTTAAGAAAATGTTCATAATAGCTTTTTTTTTAACCCAGCTATACTATGTGTTTAGGGATTTTTCCCTCATGCTCAAGTCTTCTCTTTGCTGGAATCTTGATTGGACTGCCTCCCTTAACCTAAATTATTCTTCAAATTAAAAAACTTCCAATAAACCAACCTTTAACAGAGAGGTCATATGAGGTGCTCCTCTGAAGTCAATTGCATTTTTCTCATTTGTATTCATAACTAGATCCCCAAATAATAGGTAGGCAACAGGAAATAATTTTTATTTTAAATAAATCTGGCATGATTTGCTTAGCAACTTTTTTGGTTAGAGATCTTACTAGGGCTTTTATTCACTTTGGCTAAGCCCTGTGATTGAATTAGAGACTCATGGTATCATTATTTATTACAACTTGTTCCACATAAGGGTCACCCTCTTCTACCCTTTTTAATCATGATGATGACAGTTGAGAATTGACATCGTGCACTATTGTGTACTGTCAAATGCATAACAAATACCTTAATCAAGCTTAAATAGCTCAAGAACCATGACTGTTTATTGCAGGTCAGAGGCAAATTTCTGGAGATGACAAGCAGAGATGTGAGGACATTGATTTCGATATGCCTCACCCCAAATGATATCACCTAATTTGATCAATCATTCACTGCATTTTATATGATACCATGTCTTTTTAACAGTAGCAATAACCTGGATCAAATAATCTAGACAAAGACATTAAATAGAATTAATAACCAAATTCTACAAGGTATTGTGTTGGTTTAATGAATTCCAAAGCCAGCAACATAACAAATTAAATATAGTTTAATTTCCTTAAAAGGCTGAGGCATTTCAAGGAGAAAATATGCCTTTTGTGCATGTGTTTGGTAATAAGTAGATTCTGTAACCGCAGCATTTACGTTTCTTCTTTCTCTGATTTCAAAATGGAGTCTTCATTTCTTCCAGAGCCACTACCTTTAGGGTCCATATGATTTCTCACAAACAAGATGTAACGCTCTCGGAAGCTGAGACATGTCAACTTTTAGAAAATGGGGTCTTGATGATCACTAAAGTGTCACTTTTGGTTTCCTATTAAAATAGATTTCTTTCAAATTCAAAGAACAGAAATAATTGCACATACCACCTTCCCTGATGATAAGATAAACTACATGCAGGCTCTGTTTCAAAACTAGGTGCTTGAGGGGACCAGCAGTTAGCGTAATGGCTATGTGGCTGGACTCCCATGTAGTTGACTGCGGTTCGAGTCCCAGACCCGGTGACTTAAACTCACGCCGGGCGGGTGTGTATCCGTGCCCAAGATCCTGAGAGGAGAATGGAGGAGAAGGGATTGCAGCGTGACCATCCCCCCTGGGGGGTGATTTCTCACTTTCTGTCTCTCTGTCTCTCTCTGTCTTTCTGAGGAGCACACGCACACTATGGCAAAAACCTCTCCAAAAAAAAAAAAAAATAATAAGGTGTCTTTATGTCTACTCTAAGCTTGCCAAGGTAGGAGGGCATTTATTTCCACAGCAGGAGGCCTGATGCAACACTCAATCGCTCTGACTTTACATTTATTATGCTAAATGACCGGTGCACAGTTAATCATTTGGCCTGAGAGATGGTGGTGGGGGATGCGCTGGTTTTCTCCATATGGGTATTGACAGGCTGGCTTAGAAATCAGCCTGCTTGGTGTTTCAGTCAATTAGAAAACACCTTATCCATGAAGTGGACGGACTGTACTTTCAAAATAAACTTGGATTGGACTAGATGCTGCTCAACTTCAATACGGATCTTTAAATCATGATCAGCGGGGTCAATGTACCTGAAATTATCCATTTGCTCTATTTGGGACATGCTAAACTCTGACTCTCTGTAATGATTTCTAAAAATATTAGTGAAGTAATCAGAATGATAAATGTCAAGAACTTTTAGGCTGATTTTATAACCAAACTAATCATTTAGAAATATTTCTTCCAACAACCAGTAAGTCACTCAACTTTATCCAAATTATTGTGTATGGAATGGGGAGCTCATAACAGCAGGTGTCTGTAAACTGTATTTTGATCTCAGGTAAAAAAAAAAAAATATGAAGCAACTACATTACATTCTGTTCAATAAAAATATATTTTTTAAGACAAAAGAAATAAGGTTTTATTCACTTTATTGTCAACATCTATGGTTTTTTTCTTAGTTCATTCCACCTAAATCTCAGAATCATCTTTCATCTCTTATTTACCAATCTGTTGCCAAGTCTGTCAATTCCCCTTGTAAAATCCTTGGTTCTTTCATGTCTATTCCCACTACCACTCTTTTTTTTTTCCCCCTTTGGAGAGATTTTTGCTATAGGGTGCATACACTCACCAGAAAGACAGACAGAAAGTAAGAAATTACCCCCCATGAGGGATGGCCACACCACAATCTCATCTCCTCCATTCTCTTCTTGGGATCTTGGGCATACATGCACACGTACCTGGCATGAGTTTAAGCCACCGAGTCTGCGACTCAAACTGCAGTCGACTACATGGGAGTCCAGCGACATAGCCATTAGGTCAACTGCTGGTCCCGCCACTCTCCTCTTTTTAAGCTCTTGTTTCTTCTCTCCAGTACTGACCAGTCTCCTTAATATCATTCTTTACTCTTTAGCCTATTGTATATACTATCACCACATTAATCTTCCAAAAGCATAAATTATATGTCATGTTCTTGCACCCAAATCCTTAATGACTCCACATTGCTTTATTTTCAAAATCTAAGTTACTTTGTTCAATATTCAGTGGCTACTTCCCACTCCATATACCTTTCCAGTCTCATTTCTGCCTACTCGTCTAGTAGTCTAGTCTCTGACTAGTTCCATAACTACTCATCATTCATGATCTGTGCATAAGATTTCCATCCTAAGCACTTACCCATGCTCTTCCCACCCCTGGATTTCCCTTTGCTGCCCCCATTTTATATGATCAAATCCTTCCTAATTTCTTTTAACTAGAAATAATGAATCCCTCTTCTGTATCTATGTCTTATGATACTTTATCTGATGCAATAATTATGTATACCTCATATTCCTTCTGTTTAAATGAATTCCTTGAAAGTAGAATCCAAGTCCAATTCATTTTTTACATTCCCCAAAGTACCTACCACAGCAACTGATGTTAGTGTATCTATTTAATCAATAGCCATTGATGTGTCCCATTCACAAATGAGAACGGATCCTAATTTACTATCCTGAAAACATGGTAAATTAATTTTTCAGACAACTACTTTCACCTATTCAGAACATGAAGCATTCCACATTCTAACAGATGTTCATGGACAGCTGGGAGAAATTACCCTGCAGAAACCAAATCATCAGCACAGCTCTCAGGATCACATCTTCACCTGCTTATGCGTTTTGGACAGCTGTACCTTCTTGGAAATGCACTTGGCTTCAGGAGCAAGTTCTGTTTGTAATACCCCTGTCGCATCCAGAATAAACATGACAGGCCTTGGTGTGGAGTAGAATATGTGCCAGCCCATCATCATTTATATTCTTACAGGATTTAGGGTGGACTCACTTTGCATTTGTAAAAAAACAAAAATCTTTATCTCAAGGCCTCACTCAATTTCAGATCATGGAGATTTTACTTTTAGTATAAAAGGAATTCAGAGATCCTACAATGGGAAAAATATGAGTACAGAAAATACGTAACTCGGCATGTGCTGGAGGCCAGAAACAAGACCAAATGACACATATTTAGGCTTGCTTTTTCTGAATTGGGTGCACATTTTGCATCCAAATGTGCATTAACTTGGCTAGTGAGTCATTTTTAAACCTGTCTGCTCTGAAATTCTTCTTAGCGTTCTCTTGGGACTCTGGCCAAATATAGAACATCAGTGAGTATCCATGTTACCTAATCTTCCGTGGTGCATTTTATTCCGTGCCCTTTCTTTTGTTTCTTTCCACTCGATTACTCATATGTACCCATTCTTGTGCTCTATGTTGGGTGGGGGTGGATGGGAAAAGAAAATAAATATGCCCATGGTTGTCACTAGTAGACACCAGTTTATAAATAGTACTGGTTCAACTGTGCACTGGTTTTCTGAATTACAGGAAGGTCAAAAAAAACATTTTCTTTTGAAATGAAAAAAGGAGGTTAAAACAAGAGTTTTAATAACAGGCTTGACATAGAGCAGTGTAATACCAGTATGAATTACACTTGGTACCAGACTTTTATTGGAAGTCCTAGATTGCTTTGTTCCTGTCCCTGACATAATATTCAGAGTTAGGTTTATATTTGTCCAGAACAGAGCTGCTTGCTACGGCCCATGCAAATCAAATGCCTGATTTATGCACCATTCTACTGGAGGGTGTAACATTAAATTTAATTTTGTGAGGAAAGCTTGAGGTACTTTAATGCTTGGGCCTGACATTGTGAACTAGGTAGAGAGGTGCACAGGAATTCATTACTGTTTCCAATATGCGAAATGCAGCATTTGAATGAAACATTTGTCTCTTGTCAAAAAGGCGTCATGTCTATTCTTGGTAAAAAATTCCCACCCCACCCCTCAGGCCACGCCAGCACATTTTTGGCTTTGACCACAGATCTTGATGAAAGATGAGTGACTACAGGCATTTGGGAGGCTAGAGAGATATCAAAAAACCTGGGTCTGTGAAATTATTAGTTATCAATAACATCAAAACAACTGTGTTCACCTTCATTGTTACATGTTGCTATAACTGTGCTAATTGGCTATATGACAAACGTGATTTTTCATCTTTAGCCAGATGCTATTTGCCAGTCTTTTTGTTCATTTCTGTTTGGCTCCCTTTCCCATCACCTGCAGCAACCATTCAACACCTGACAGCATTATGCCCAGTATCCCAACCTCAATGCTAATCCTTGGGCTCATCAGGTATGCCAACCTCAATGCTAAATCCTTGGGCTAATCAAGAAATTCAGGGCTATCAGGAATCACCACTAGCTTTCCTTCCATGTGCTTCACACTCTTCTATAAACATTGTCCTCCACTGCTCATGGTAGAGTCTACCCTCTTGATCATGCAGGTAAGGACTTGAGTAAACTGCCCTGCCCTTCCAGCCTCATCTCCAGCCTGTCCCCCATCTACTCTGAACCTTCCAAGGAGCACCTGGGCTCACACTTCTCCCTCTGTTGGGATGACCTTCCTCTGTTTTACTACCAACAAGTTCTGCTCCTCTGGGAAGTCTTCTTCTGTCAAGAGAGACTTGCCCGCACCATTCACAACACTAGTACTAAAACAGTATCCCGTTTAGTTGAATTGGGCCTGTCTTGCCCACCAGTTTTAAGTGATTTTATTTAATTTTTAATTATTAGAGCACCTGGCACAGAATCTAGTACTTAGTAGGCAGTCAAAAAATGTGTCTGGGGGACCAGCAGTTAGCATAATGGCTATGTCGCTGGACTCCCATTCAGTCAACCGCACTTCGCGTCCCAGACCCGGTGGCTTAAAACTCACGCCGGGCGCATGTGCATGCATGCCCAAGATCCCAAGAGGAGAACGGAGAAGAAGGGATTGTGGCATGGCCATCCCTCCTGGGGGTTGATTTCTCGCTTTCTGTCTCTCTGTCTCTCTCTGACTGTCTGGCGAGCACACGCGCCCTGTAGCAAAAACCTCTCAAAAAAAAAAATAAATAAATGTGTCTAGAATTAAACTAAATTATCACTATAATAATAGGAGGAAAAGAAATGTACGTGAGGCAAAGAGAATATAACATCTCAGTTTTTTCTATTTTTTAAAGCTTATTTCTTTCTTTCATGCACCCTCCACAGGGTCTGACATCGCAATCCCTACTCTCAGCCTTCCCAGCCAGCCAGGACCACAGGCACATGCTCCCAGCAAGCACAGACCAGCTAGAGACCCAACTATGATCTTCCATATGGATCTAGCATCAATCAAGCAGTATATTACCCTGTGCCATTGAGCCAGCCCAGCTTTCCTGCTTTTTGCCAAACAAATATAAAAGAGACAAGTCACAGACTCCAACTTTAACCTTTAGGAATTCTAGACTTAGCAGTAATATAAACCAGCCATGTGTTTTAATTTTTTTCTTTAATTATTACATATGCCTTTGTTACAATGGATGAAATGAATGCTGGTGTACAAAGTCTTAAGTGTGTTTTAGGTTCCCAGTTTCTTGAAAGTTTATAAGAAAATAAAATGTGTTTTATTCAAGTCTCCCTGAGGAATCCTCCCTTATAGATAACATCTCCCCTGTACAAATAATCAGAAACCTTGAAATTTATCTTTTAATATGTAAATATTCAAACAATGTATGTCTTTCAGACTCAAAAAAGGCTAAAGAGAGGATCTCTATGTCAGTTAATAAAAGTTATTTTAAAATAATCTCATCCCATGTGTGAACTATATTGAATACTATTCCAATACAAATTCCATTGAAATATGTTTATTTACACTTTGTATTGCTTGTTTCAATGTCTCTTGGGAGATAAACTTTTTATTTTGGACTTTTTTTCGTTTTAGATTTTTGCCTTAGGGCATGTGCATTCGCC
>NW_006200922.1:0-448 GCF_000334495.1 Tupaia belangeri chinensis | reverse complement strand
ATACTAATAAGTACTAATAAAACTGGTGAGACGTTTATAGGTGGGTAGATTCATTGTATTCTTGTCAATATTGCAGTTATATTTTCATGTATTTGTGCTTTTATAAAGTTATAAACAAGAGCAAGCACAGATCTTTGGCAGCCCTTCCCACAAGGTCAGCTCTGGAGCTGCACTTTCCCTGGCTTGTCTGAGACCTTGAAATAACCCTGTGTGTTTGGTCTTCATTTACCTCAGTTTTCACAGGAGAAAACTGAGGCCCATAAACATGAAATGACCTTCATAACATATAGCTAGCAAGTGGCCAAGGTAGCACTGTACAGCAGGCCCAGGGTTTGTTGGGAGGTGGGGAACTGTGGTTAGGTGCACAGGACATAGGCAATGTAGGAGTTGCCCTACCCTGATGGTCCCTACCTTCAAGTCATTCAGAATATGAGCTGAAGCACTTCCA
>NW_006200921.1:0-1043 GCF_000334495.1 Tupaia belangeri chinensis | reverse complement strand
AAAAAAAAAGAAGGAAATTCTATCACTGTAACAATATGTTCAAACCTGCAGGACTTTAATGCTGACTGAAATAAGCCAGATACAGAAGTGGAATCTGTACACAAAATCTAAAATAATCAAACTTATAGAAACAGAGAGTAGAAAGATGGTTCCTGGTGACTGAGCAAGCTGAGAGGAATGTGGAGATAGTAATTAAAGTGCACAAAATTTTAGGTAGGAGAAATAAATTTTGTGGTATTTATTATATAACATTGAGACTACAGTTAACCATAGTGTACTGTCTACCTATAACCCAATAATACTTTGGATCCCATAATACATGCAATTATAATTAATCAACTTACAGTAAATTTTTTTGAATAAAATTACATTTAAAGATCAGTTTTTAGTTTGCACTGGCCATATTTTTTCCATTTCTTATTTCCTTTTTTTTTATTCATACATTAAATCACTATACATCATTTAGATTGTGAAGAGACTTCGCCCAGCATGGTATGGTCTCCATCCCCCATCGTGTGCACATACAGAGCATTTCATCATCACACAAAGTTCTGGATAGCACTGCAAATAATGAAGCTCCCTTTTAAAGACCTTCTAAGTTAGTTGTGCTACAACAATTCACTGTTAAATGCTTTAGCCTAGGTTTTAAATATACACTAAATCATTGTAACACAACTAGTTTCAAAGTTAAACCATTGTAACACAACTAATATCACGATCACTTTTCTTTTTCTTTCTGAGAGAGAGAAAATTTTGCTATTGGGCATGTACACTCACTGGGCAGAGAGAGATAGAGAGACAGAAAGTGAGAAATATCCTCTTGAGGGGAAGGACATGCCACAATCCCTTCTCCTCCATTTTCCTCTCAGGATCTTGGGCATGCACACACACACACACGTGCTCTGTGTGATTTTTAAGCCACTGAGTCTGGGACTCGAACCACGGTCGAGTACGTGGGAGTCCAGTGACATAGCCATTACATCATCTTCTGATCCCTCACACTTTTGACTAGTAGTGTCTCCCTTATACTAAATAGCTAATTG
>NW_006200920.1:0-1132 GCF_000334495.1 Tupaia belangeri chinensis | reverse complement strand
TGAAGCAAGCCAGGATAAGATATTGTATGTATCCAATAAATATATACCGACTATTTGTACTTTATGGTAAAGATTAAAATATTGGAGGGCATAAAATTAGTGAAAATACTTAGGTATGCTGAAGACAGTGTGGAACAGGGTGGGAGAAGGGAAGAACATAGAGAAGGATAACAATAAATAGAATAGAGAGACATTAGAGTAGCGGGACACTATTTTATTACCTGTTGATGATAACATGTATAGCCTTCTCAACTGGACTGGTCTGAGAAGTATTTCATGTTGAGTAAATTCTTTTTATAAGCAAAATGATATATTGTGATTGAATGATTAAAAAATGAGAATAAAAAGAAAAATATTCTGGAAAAATGATGAAAAGCTATCTAGTGGATAGTAATGACTTTATCTTGACTGATATGCATGGTATTACTTCTGGAAAAAGAAATGCAATACACTGTAAAAATATATGTGATTTGGGATCAGCAGTTGGCATAATGGTTATGTTGCTGGACTCTCATGTAGTCGACTGAAGTTCGACTCACAGACCCAGTGGCTTAAACTCATGCTGGCGCATGTGTGTGTGTGCCCAAGATCCCAAGAGGAGAATGGAGGAGAAGGGACTGTGGCATGGCCATCCCCTCTTAAGAGTGATTTCTTTATTTCTGTCTGTCTCTGTCTCTCTGGGAAGTACAGGTGTCCCATAGCAAAAACTTCTAAAAAAAATAAAGATATATTTGAGTCAATGTAATATAAACAAGATTATGATAATAATAAATATTTTTAAAGAAAACTAAGTGATGTACAATGAGAATGTATAAATAATAATTATAATAACAATAATACATTTTAAAATAAAATAAACAAATTATAAAAATCAGTTGGCTGGTTTAGGGTTTATTTCTGGGATCTCTATCCTGTTCCATTGTTCCACATGTTTGTTTTCTGTGCCAATATCATGATGTTTTGATTATCACAGCTTTATATTACATTTTGGGGTATGGGCATGAGATGCTGCCCACTCCACCCTTCTTACGCTGGACTGATTTGGCAATACAGGCTCTTTTATGATCCCAGACAAAATCTGATTGCTTTTTCTAGATTTCCGAAGTATGTCTCTGGTAATTTGATAGAAATT
>NW_006200919.1:0-1717 GCF_000334495.1 Tupaia belangeri chinensis | reverse complement strand
AGAAAAATCTATTTCACCAGTTCAGTCTAATTTAATTAATCTCTTTTCAATTCAATTTGCAGTGTTACTGTGGTCTGATCTTTCCATTGAAACTCTGGAAGTTAATTTAACTCTGGGCTTGTCCCTACCATCAGGATGGCCATTCTCTTGGGTTTGTTTGTTTTTTTTTCTTCTTCTTCTTAATTCTGTGTGCCCGACCTTAGTTTTCCTGGTATAGCACTCCCTTCAGCACTTCTTGGAGAGCTGGTCTGGTATTGGTAAATTTTTCAGGTTTCTTTTTATCTGAGAATGCTTTTGTCTTTTTTTCCCATATGAAAGATAATCTTGCTGGGTATAGTATTTTTGGTTGATATTGTTTTTCACTTAATACTGTGATTACATTTTCCCATTCTATCCTTGCTTGCATTGTTTCCAATGAGAGGTCCAACGTTAGCCTGATGGGATATCCTTTGAATGTAACTTGACATTTCTCACCTTTCACTTTTAATGATTTTTGCTATAGGGCGCGTGTGCTCACCAGACAGACAGAGAGAGACATAGAGACAGAAAGCGAGAAATCACCCCCCAGGGGGGATGGTCACGCCGCAATCCCTTCTCCTCTATTCTCCTCTCGGGATCTTGGGCACGCACGCACACACGCCTAGCGTGAATTTTAAGCCACTGGGTCCGGGATGCGAACCACAGTCGACTACATGGGAGTCCAGCGACAAAGCCATTACACTAACTGCTGGTTCCCTCTCCTCTCACCTTTCACTTTTAATTAAACATTTTATTTTGTGACAATTGTAAATTTACATATAATTGTAAGTAATAATAACAACACAGAAAGATCCCAAATAAACTTTACCCAGTTTTCATTTTAACTAATCGCCAAGTCATAATGCTTCACAAGTAAGATATTGATAGTGATAAAGTCAAGATACAGAACATTTACATCATTACAGGATTGCTCTGGAGCCCTGGTATAAGCATAGGAACTTAGGCTGTCCTCCCATCCTCGTTTTCTCCTTCAATTCTGGAAGTACCTAATATGTTCTCCCTTTCATTATTTCATTTCAATCATTTTATCATTATAATATATCTCTATTTTTAGTAAGTTATAGTCCTCTCGAGTCTACCTGTTTTTATTAAACCACTCCTGTTGTTTTTTAATTAATACCTACTTGGTACATTTTTTCCATCTTTTTTATTTCCAGCATGCATATATCATTGTATTTGAAGTTATTTAAAAGATGCTAAAATTCAGAAAGTTACTGTAGGAAAGCATGCTCTGAAGAGAAAGCCAAACTTTTTGTTAATTACTGAAGCAATTAGACAAGTGACTCAATGTAGTCCCTAAAAATCTCATCAGTTAGGCATCAAGATAGAATTATTCAGGGAAGATTTTGTTTTGTTATTTTTTTTAATTTTTATTATCATCATAATCTTCTTTATATTACATTGGATTACATATAACTTTACAGTGTATTACATTGCTTTTTCAAAAGGGAATGCCATGCATGTCAGTCAATACAGAGACATTAATCTCCTCACTTCAAAATTCACTATCTTTTCTATAATTTCCCAATTATTATTATTATTATTCTAATTACTTTTTAAAACAGTCTTCTCATTTTGCTTGTAAAAAGCCTTTACCCATCATGAAATACTTCTCAGACCAACCCAGTTGAGAATACTATACATGAAATCATCAACGGGTAATAAGCCATATCTGTTT
>NW_006200918.1:1747-1977 GCF_000334495.1 Tupaia belangeri chinensis | reverse complement strand
CAGAGAGGCAGTGGAACGTGGAGCAGAGCCCTGGCCGTGCGGGCCGCCGCCGCACCGCACCGCACAGGGCCGGGGTGGGGGGGAGCTGCGCAGGCACTGCCGCGCCGCGCAGGGCCTGGGGGGGCAATTTTCCATTTCTTATGTCTTGTATATATCCTTTTTTTTTCCATCTTTGATTCCCTATCCCTCACCCTCTGCCATGTCCCACCCTCCTCCTACATTTTTTCTTA
>NW_006200918.1:0-1049 GCF_000334495.1 Tupaia belangeri chinensis | reverse complement strand
GACAACAAAGCTTAGAAGAAAAGCAGCAATATTTTAGTCAAGTCACAGAATGCTGTTTCATCAGTTCCATCTCATGTACTTAATCTTTCTTCTGTTGTGGTTAGATCTTCCAGATTGAACTCTGGAATGTAATATTCAACTCCAGACATTGTCCCTACAATTAAGTAGCCCATTTTCTTAGCTTTTGAACTCTTATTTCTGTGTCTGTATTTAATTTTCCTTTTTCTTCTTTTTCTTTTTTATTTTTTAATTTACATTTTTAATACATTCAATCACATTATTTAGCTTTCAAGGTGATCATTTCAATATATGAACATTTCTCCCCAGTCAAGTTGATCAAAATATAACAACACTACCTCCCTGTCTCAACAATGCTGTCTTCGTATCCCTTCTCCAAATGTTCTTCCGCAGGCCCCACTCTTCCACACACACCACATCTGGCATTCACATCCACCACTTGTGTTTGTACATCCTTTAGCCCATCAGTTTCAGTTATAGAGTATGGACATTCAGTATATATTAAGTGGGGACATACAATGTCTCTCCTTCATAGCCTGGCTTGCTTCACTCAGCAGTAAATCTTCCATATTCTTCCACTTTCTTTCAAAAGCCAGGATTTTGGAGAAGAAGGTTCCACTTGGCTCCAGTGAACTAGATTTTTTAGGGAAGGAAGATTTTCTACTGATAATTGCCCAAACAAACGAGCTAGTGGTAGGGAGCCCCCCACCCCCACCCCAGCCTTCTATCTCTGTCTCGGTTCCTGTCTCTCCCTGCATCTGTCTTCCCTGTTTTTTTGTAATTTTTCCTTTACACTTCTTTTTAAAAGGCACAGTTTTTCTCTGGCTCTTAGCTCCACCTATTATCTTGTTAATTATCGCTCTGCTCCTCCCACCCAGGGAGAAGATGCCGGGCCTTCAGAAGAAGGTTCCACATGGCTCCAGCAAACTAGATTTAAAGCACTCCATGCGGTTTTCTATTTTGTGATTTAAAACAAAACAAAACAAAAACCAGAAATTACAATTTTTAATTTTTTAAATTTTTTTGTCTTT
>NW_006200917.1:0-2653 GCF_000334495.1 Tupaia belangeri chinensis | reverse complement strand
TCTCTCTCTGTGTGTGTGTGTGTGTTTCACTATCGAGCAATGCTATAGGGTGAGTGTGCTTACCAGAGAGACAGAAAGTGAGAAATCACCTCCCAGAGGAGATGGCCTTGTCACTGTCTCTTTTTTTCCTTTCTGCTTTGGAGATTTTTGGCACACATGCACATGCACCTGGCATGACTTCAAGCCTCAGGGTTGGAAATTTAAACTACAGTCAGCCAGTGCCTTCACCACCACATCACTTTCTGGCCACCATGTTTTATTTCTAATAGTAAGTAATAGTTTCATTTTTATTGAGCAATAATAGAAACTAATAGTGTAGTTATATATTTTATACTTGTTTGGTTTGAAATGTCTGACTCTGGGCACAAGACACAAATAAAGCAGCAAACAGGTCTTCCTGCTTGGGGAACTTTTTGTAATCCAGAAACACAGCTGTGACTTCACACAGATTCAGGAGTCTGAGAAGAAAAGAGAATCATTAGTCATAATTATATGTTATAAACTGTTTTGATGGAGTCTATTTTTTCCACTTCAGAGAAAACTATTGCCTTTAATAGTTCATCACTGTGTATCATTTAAACTCCAATCACATTGATATTAGCTAAGCTTTCTTTTAATTGTTTTATTTTTCTAGAGAGGGATTTTTGCTATAGGGCACATGAACTCACTGGAGAGACAGAGAAAGTGAGGAAAAAAACCCTGGGGTGATGTCCACACTGCACCCTTCTTTATTCTACTCATAATTTGGGACAACCAGGCACATATGCCTGACATAAGTTCAAGTCCCTGGTTCCAGGACTCAAAACTGCAGTCAACTGTGTGAGAGTCCAGATCCTTAACCACTATGTTATCTGCTGCCCCCCCCCACACAAAGACTTCTAATAAAGAACAAATATGCTTCCTTTCATTCTTTATGTATCATTACAATTTTAATTTTTAAAAAATGTTTTATTTATTAATATTTTTGAATTTGAACAGAAATACAGAGAGAAAGAAAAAGTGAGAAAGCAAGCCTCCAGGTCTGGGACAAGAACTGTGGTAAACCATGTGGGAGTCTGGTGCTTTAATCATTGTGCCACCTGCTGGCCCTCTTTATGTGTTTTTTGTCAAATATCTCCAAGGTACCTAATTACTATACCCCATACATAACTGAAACAAACAAACAAACAAACAAAAAAACCTGTGTCATTCTTATGTCTTATGTACTCACTTTCTTCAAAACAATCTCAATGCAGGTTTTACAAGGTAAATATTATGAAAAACTATGTTCCCAAGAATATTTATACTATGTCCTCATATCTGGTTAGGTAGAAAATATTAGATTCTATTTTAAAATATCTAATAATGTAGTATGTATGTAGACAATAAAAAGTTACATTAAATCTCATGGTGAAAATGTGGTTAATCCACTTCTCGGCTCTGAGGACAGTAGAGCACTGCTTTTCATATATTAACACAATACATGTGCTAAGCATGATTATTATAGAAATCTTTTTTTAAAGAGTTTTATGTCTTAGGGTATGCATGCTCACCAGGAGAGAGAGAAACAGAGACAGAGGAAAAGTGAGAAAATAGCCCACAGGGAGAATGGCCACATCACAATCCATTCTCTTCCATCTCCAGGATCTGAGACATGCATGCATGTGTGCCCAGCATGAGTTTCAAGACAGCAGGTTCAAGACTCAAACTCGGGTCAGTCATGTGGGAGTCCAGCACTGTAAATACTACATGATCTGCTGGCCCCTGTTGTATAAAACTCCTGTCTCATCTAATTGACTGAGATTATAGTCAATGCTTTGAGATGTTTAGTACAACAAAGAATGATATGAAAGAGACTGGCAGGTGGTGGAGTAGTTAAGGCACTGGATTTTCATATGACTGACTATGGTTTTAATCCTAGACCCATTGACTGACTTTCACATTCTCCCTCTCCCTTTCTCTCTCTTTCTGGTCAAGTTGAAGAAAAACAAAAAGAAGACTAATAATAAATAATAAATTAAATAAATAATCCTTTAAAAATAAGAATGTTCTGCAAAATGTCAAGAGGAAATGTGAATGGTATCTACAAAGATATGAATGGTACCTTAATCTGTAATCTCCTTGTGTTTACAATATATCAATGTATGAGAAGGCCTTTGTTGACAAATGATAAAAGGTTCCAGGATATATAAAGGGATTTTTTTAGACACACACACAAACACACACACCCTCTCTCTATATAAATATTGACATATATATGAAAGAGTTGTGTGCTCCATAAAGATAGAAGACATTTCAGTCAATAATGAAAACTATATATGATAGTGTTCCCAAAAGATAATAACTCAGGCCATATAAATTCCATGCACGATGTGCAATATCACCTAGGTTTGTGTAAGTGCAATCTATTATGTTCACACAATTACAAAATTCCCTAAAAATGCATTTCTTGAGGACCAGCCCATGGCACACTGTTTACGTTGTTAGACTCCCACGTGGCTAAGTGCAGTTCGAGTCCCAGGTCTGGCAGCTTGAATCTCACTCCAGGTGAATGTGAATGTGAGCTTAAAATTTTGAGAGGAGAATGGAGGAAAATGTATTGTGACATGGCCATCTCCCCAGGGGATCATTTCTAGCTTTCTTTCTCTGTCTCGCTAGCAAGCACAGAGGTCCT
>NW_006200916.1:2036-2370 GCF_000334495.1 Tupaia belangeri chinensis | reverse complement strand
AAAAAAAAAAAACAACTCCCCCCCAAAAAAATTATTTTTTTAATTTTATTTATCCTTATTATTATTTTCCAATTTGCTACAGGATACATATGCTTACCAGAGAGAGAAAGAGAACATGAGAAGGCAAGCTGCCAGGTCCGGGACTCAAACAGCAGTCAGCCATGTTGGAGCCCAGAGCCTTAACCACCACCCACCTGCTGGCCCTACCAATCATACATATTTTTAAACAGGGGGATACAATATTAAATTGCTCTCCTTCTCAACTAAAAGACATAAGTCTTTTTTTTTTTTTTTTTTTTTTTTTTAAAACCAGAGGGTGAGTGTGCTCACAACA
>NW_006200916.1:1291-1955 GCF_000334495.1 Tupaia belangeri chinensis | reverse complement strand
GGATCTGGAGACTTGCTTTCTGCCTTTCCCTTTCTCTCTCTCTCTCTCTGGTCAAATTTAAAAAATAACAATAACTAATGGAATTAAATAAATCAATCATTCTTTTTGAAAAATGAAAGGAAGACACAGAGAGGGAGAGAGAAGTGGAGAAAGCAGCTCCTGGAGGGCATGGTAATGCCTCAATTCCTGCTCTATTTCTCCATTTGGATATTAGACACACACACGTGCCAGTCACTTTTTTTTTCTTTTTATTATTTATTTATTAAATTAACAGGTGGCTCATGCTCACAGAGGGAGAGGGAAAAAATACCCTCTGGCAGAGCAAGATCATGCTACGACCCCTTCTCCTCCATGTCTCCGTTCCACTGGGATTGGGGCATGCAAGCACAGACATCCAATATCTTTTTCAAGCTGCTGGGGCTGGGATTCGAACCATGGTCAGTTTTGTGGGACCTGACTCCTTAACTACCAGACTACAAGGCCAGTCCTACAGTAAATTACTTATCATCAAGAATTTCTAAAATCAAAGTCTTGTATAGCAGGTGTTTGGGACTGAATTATACTCCTCATTAAATCTAACTCCCAGTACCTGCACGTGTTACCTTATTTGGAAATAGGGTTTTTTTTTTTTTTTTTTTTTTTTTTTTTGGTGAGTTTTTCCCTT
>NW_006200916.1:420-1206 GCF_000334495.1 Tupaia belangeri chinensis | reverse complement strand
CAATCCCTTCTCCTCCATTCTCCTCTCGGGATCTTGGGCACGCACGCACACGCCCCCGGCGTGAGTTTTAAGCCACCGGGTCCGGGACACGAACCGCGGTCGACTACATGGGAGTCCAGCGACATAGCCATTACGCTAACTGCTGGTTCCCTGGAAATAGGGTTTTTGAAGATGTATTCACCTTAGTAGGAGAGCATTCCGGACTAGAGCAAGTCCTAAATCCAATGCTGAAAGTTCTTTCAAGATGGCCATGTGGGGACCAGCAGGTGGCATAATGGTTGCGTCTCTGGACTTCCATGTAGTTGACCATGGTTCAAGTCCTGGACCTGGTGGCTTGAATTTACGCTGAGTGTGTGTATGTACGTGCCCAAAATCCCAATAGGAGAATAGATGAGAAGGGATTGCAGCATGGCCATCCATCCAGGGGGTGGTTTCTCACTCTCTGTTTCTCTGTCTCTCCAGCAAGCACACGTGCCTTATAGCAAAAATCTCTTTAAAGAAAAAAAAGAGGTGGCCATGTGGGGACCAGCAGATGTCATAATGATTACGTCACTGGACTCCCACATGGCCAACCACAGTTTGAGTCCTGGACCTAGAGGCTTAAAAATCACGCTGAGTCAGGATCAGTAGATGGTGTAATGGCTACATAGCTGAACTCCCATGTAGCTGACCTCGGTTCGAGGCCTGGACACAGTGGCTTAAACTCATGCTGGGCGCATGTGCATGTGTGCCCAAGATCCCGAGAGGAGAATGGAGGAGAAGGGATTGTGGTGTGGCCATTCCCAC
>NW_006200916.1:0-359 GCF_000334495.1 Tupaia belangeri chinensis | reverse complement strand
TCTGGGGAGGAAACGTGCCCTATAGCAAAAACCCCTAAAAAAAAAAAAAAAAAAAAGAAAGAAGGAAGGAAGGAAGGAAAGAAAACCACACACGGTGCATGTGTGTGTGTGTGCCCAAAATCCTGACAGGAGAATGAAGGACAAGGGGTAGGACATAGCCATCCCCCACAGAGGGCAAGGGGAGATTTCTCTCTTTCTGTCTCTGTCTCTCCAGCAAGTGCATGCTTTCTATAGCAAAAATGTCTCTCAAAAAATAAATAAAAAAACAAAATCCCCTGCCTTGGGTCCAGCAGATAACTTGATGATTAAGTGACTGAATCCCACATGGCCGGCTGTGCAGTTTGAGCCAGGGGCTTAGT
>NW_006200915.1:0-562 GCF_000334495.1 Tupaia belangeri chinensis | reverse complement strand
ATATATTATTCTTTCTCTTGCTACTTTTTAGTATTACTAACATAAATATTAATCTTATCAGTTATGTACATCTAAGCTTTTTTGATTTGTCCCTTACACATTTATTAATTATTATTTTATTATAATTTCAGTGTGGTTATAGTTAGTAATGTTTTTTATAATCTGTGGGGTTTTCTTGTTTAAGAAATGCATTTGTGGGATCAGCAGTTGGTATAATGGGTATGTCACTGGACTCCCATGTAGTCAACCGTGGTTCAAGTCCTGGACCTGGTGGCTTAAACTCACGCTGAGCGTGTGTGCATGTGTGCCCAAGATCCCGAGAGGAGAATGGAGGAGAAGGGATTGTGGCATGGCCATCCACCCTAGGGGATGATTTCTCACTTTCTGACTCTCTATCTCTCTCTGTCTTTCTGGTGAGCACACAAGCCCTATAGCAAAAACCACTAAAAAAAAAGAAAGAAAGAAACCAAACAAACAAACAAGAAAACCTTCGTAACTTCAAGTCAAAACATGGGTTGTTCTTTTTTTTTCTTTTTTCATTTTTGGGAGAGGTTTTTGCTAT
>NW_006200914.1:0-648 GCF_000334495.1 Tupaia belangeri chinensis | reverse complement strand
AGCATTTCTATATACTGACAAAAAACTACATAAAAAAGCAACCAATCCTATTTAATACCAACAAAAATGAAACAAAGATAAATTTAACCAAAAAAGGTAAAAGACTTATACACTTCCAATTATAAAACATGATGAAAGAAATGAAGAGGACACAAAGAAGTGCTAAAGTATTCTCTCTTAAAGCATTGAAGATTTGATGTTTTTTTTAAAATGTCCATACTACTCTAATGATCTACAAACTTAATGAAGCCCTTTTAAAATTCCAATGACATTTATTCTCTTTTTTTTGAGAATAATTTTTTAACTTTTGTTCATTTATTTATTTATTTATTTAAATTTAACCAGAGAGGGACAGAGTGAGAGAGAGAGAGGGAATGTGAAAAAGCAAGCCTCCAGGTCTGGGACTTGAACCACTGTCAACCATGCAGGAGTCCAGAGCCATTAGCCAACATACTAACTGCTGGCCCCTATTATTTAAAATTTTTTACTCACATTTAATTGCTGTACATCTCCATAGCACACAATATGACTTTCCAAAGCATGCATGCACTATATGACCATCAACAGAAATAAAAAAAAATTCTAAAATTAGTATGAAAAAAATCAAAAGATTCTAGATAGCCAAAGAATCTTGAGCAAAAATGAACA
>NW_006200913.1:0-1821 GCF_000334495.1 Tupaia belangeri chinensis | reverse complement strand
CTTCTTAGATCTTGATTACCGGGAAGGGTCTCTCAAAGAGGAGGCTTGCAGGAAGCTTGATAACTTCAGTCCCGGGCCAGGGCGGCAACATTGCTGGTTACAAAGGCCTAGATAGAAATCTTGTCTTGTTAAATAAAGACACAGTTAATATATGAACTATCTATATATTACAGCTAAAGGGGGTGAGCCTATTGCCCATATGGGAAAGGAAGATGATCTTGTAGCTCAGGAGACAATACAGGATTTTTATTAGCAGTTTTTTATAGTTAACAGCACATAGATGAGAAACTCTTTGTAGTTAGGGACTATCTGTTGCTTGCCCAAACCAGGTAAGAACTTCCAGCTAAGATAGTTAATCTTTCCCTGGAGCCTTCAGGTTTGTTCATCCTGTTCTCTGCAGTCGGGCTTTTCCTTTCTTTATAAACCCATGGGGTCCTTTATTTTATTTACTAAGTCTGTCAATTAGTGAGTTCTTTTGTTTTATCTGAGTCCCTGTCATGTGGTGAATGTGCTAACTTGGCCTAGCATGAGTTAACTTTGGTCTGCAGCTTTAAGAAGAGGTACTTACATAAAATTAGCCTTAAACTAACTTAGTCTACATATGCTACTAACACTAATTTGGCTTATACTAACTTACCCTAACATATGCTAATTTTGGCTTAAAACAGGCAGGTGGAGGAGTCTATCTCAGGTTCCCTGACCCTCACGTGCCATCTTAGGAAACCACCTTCCTACAGGATCACTAATTGGCTTTATTGTAAAGTTGCAGTAAGGTTGGGGGTGATATTTTACCCTTGCAGGGTACTGTAATAACAGTAAAGCTCACCGGAGAGAAATTGAGTGCAGGCCAGTATAGTGACACAATGGAGATTTAGGACTTGTAAACTTCAGGCCTTGCCTCACAGTTTCTTCCCAGTCCAGGCCTTCCCTTAGGTATGGGAGGCAGCCTCTTTACCAGCTTGTGTTGTCTGCATGGCCCCGTCAAAGGTCACCTGTAGTGCAGCCCTTCAGAATATCCCTGAACTGTTAAGTGTAGAAAAATCAGAGAGAAAGGTATCTAAGAAATGGGCACCAGGGGTTGCCATCTCAGTTACAGGGAAGATGACAGGGCACTGCCTTAGGAAATCCATACGCCTGGAGAACATTATCTAGTCACCTTCCTGCTATCATGAGTTTGCTTGGATCTTATCAACCACTGGTTGATGACAGGCACCCTACTTCAGCCATGCTGACCCCACTTGATCCCCTGAGACTCAGAAACATTCTATTCCTCAAGAGGGCCACACCCAAGTTTTGCAGAACCCTTGTCCCACAGACTTTACTGACTACACATCCAGGCTCAAATTGACCTCACCAAATTCAGTGTGCCTCTGAATCCTCATAACAACCTCTGCAAGACTACTTCTAAATGTTTTGGGTCACCATAGCCCTCTTAGACCAGCCACTTAGGCTTTGCTTGGACCCACAAGACTTGTCTCACCTCCAATCCTTGTGGGCTATCTCCCCTGAATCCTGTTCAGGCTTAGTTGGCCCCATTGGCCTTTGAGCCTTGCAAGGCACCTCAACTAACCCTGTTCTGCTTAGGGCCTTATGTTCTGCCTTACTTCTGCTTAGCTCTGTCCACATCCTGGCATAGCAGGCTTCCCTACTGAAGCCCAAATGAGCTGTACTGGTCTCAAGGGGAGCTTAAAAAAAGCCTGATTAAGGCACACTTGGAAGCCATTCTGTGCTGCTAACCTCTGGGCTTTATAAACTTTCCTGCCCACACCTTATTGGGTCTCCACTGGCCACATCTTAGGGTATCACAAGGTGGCTTTTCTG
>NW_006200912.1:1512-1972 GCF_000334495.1 Tupaia belangeri chinensis | reverse complement strand
GGGTCACCAAAGGCTAATGAGATAAGGTAGGGAACAAATGGTGCCTACTAAAGACCTGATAGGACATATGTTATGTGCTCCGATATGTGCATAAAAAAGGGTAGTGTTCATAGTATTTCTATGACCTTGGGGAAAATTTGGCTCAACATTTTTGGATCAAATTGGATAAATATGTTGTGTGAGAAAAGACTGTTTCTCTATATCACCTTATTCATATACAAATAAATTCCACATAAATTATTCACTGAAGTCCTACAAGGTGTACAATAGTACCCTGGATAACCATGAGACCCACCAGAATGGCTAAGAAGAAAAGTGATGGTGATGACATAGTTCTCTTAACCAAGGGGGAAAAATAAGTTTACAAAAACTTACTGGTGCAACTGGGCCAGCAGATGGTGTGGTGGTTAACATGTTGGATTCCAACATGGCCTACAACAGTTCGAGTCCCGGATCTGGT
>NW_006200912.1:0-1374 GCF_000334495.1 Tupaia belangeri chinensis | reverse complement strand
GTGTGGCCATAACCCCTGGGGGTGATTTCTCACTTTCCCTCAGTCTTTCTCTGTCTGTTTCTCTTTCTCTCTGGTTAGCACACACACCCATGGCAAAAAACATTTTTAAAATGTGTGATAAATGTCAATAGCCTCTGTCCTTCTTGACTTGTGGTTTTGGGGACTAGATATACAAACTAGCAAATGGTCATGAATCTTGACAGTCGCCCAGCTAATTTGGTGTCTTTCACTAACAGAACCTTCATCCAATCCATTAAAGAAGGTAGAATTTAAGAGGTTATCATTTTGATAAATTTGATAGCTTGCTTCTGTCTAGAATACTATTTACAGTTTTCTCTCAACCACTCAAAATAATCAGCCTTTGTTTCTATTGTTGAAATTTACTTCAACATTCCTTGGGAATAGTTATGGTATAGCTGCATCAAGAACTTTTCTTAACAGGTAGACTTGTTTTCATTCTCCTGGGTTTTTAATGTAAATCTATACCATAGTTTCAATAAAAAACATTTTATCCATTCTGGGGCACTCTCTTGAAATTAACTTGAGCCAACTGATAAAGGTCATAATATCTCGGCTCACAGGATTACACATTTAAAACAAATTCCCTAGCAACACATATGGGGACCTCAGTTGGGTCTGAAAAATCATTTACATCACTTTGGTTTATAGGTTATATACTAAGGCTAGCATTGCTCTGTTATAGGCTTTACAAGAGAGAGTAGCCAAACTAGGGTGGTTAGAGGATTGCACTGGAGTCTGTTGTATTATCTTCTGTGAGGTTGGAGATGGAGGTGAAAGAGCAGCATTTAGGATGTGGAAGTTTATACTGAAGAGCATAAAGAGGTCCCAGAGAGGTAGCGGAAGAGTGGATGGAGTAGAACACCTCTCTGAAATTTTAATTCCAAAATGGATTCTCATAACTGTTATTTACCTCCTGAAAAAAAGGCTGTTCTACTCTATCTGAGGTAGCTTTTAGATATCATTGGAAGTAACTTTTCCATTCAATTTTCCTGGTTCTATAACCAGAATTTTTATGCATATGAACATGCCACTTAGAAATTTCAAAGGACTCCCATTTTTGCCAATGAAGATTGGAGTCACTGCAACATTTGTGGGCCCATTTTCCTAAGTACTTGCAAGATGGGACAACAAAGGCCTCACACACAAAACCAGGTGTTGTTTCCAAGAGGGCTGTCCCTTACAGGAAACTGCTTGTGATGAGTGATTTCTCACAACTTAAAACCTTTTTCTAAAGTGACTAAATATGCAGGAAGTCTATTGGGTCAAAGTATATTGACCATGGTTATTGCTTAAGGTTTTAACTTTAAGTATATTCAATCCTCTCAGAGTCTGAAAATTCTAGACACTAGGTGG
>NW_006200911.1:0-812 GCF_000334495.1 Tupaia belangeri chinensis | reverse complement strand
TTTATATGTACCCAGAAATGTATTCTTTTTTTCTATATTTTTTTCATTTGTTGTGGTGTAATTATTCAAAACAGTCCCTTGAGATTCTTTGAACTTCTGCGATATCAGTTGTAATATTTTTAAATATCTGATTATTTTTATTTAGGTCTCTCCTATTTTTTAATTTTTTTTAGTCTAGCTAAAAGTTTTTTAAATTTTGTATGTCTTTTTAAAAAAACTCAGCTCTTGGGACAGGCATTTAGTGTAATGGCTATGTCGCTGGACTCCCACATAGTCGACCGCAATTCACGTCCCAGACCTGGTGGCTTAAAACTCACATCGGGCGCATGTGCGTGCGTGCCCAAGATCCCGAGAGGAGAATGGAGGAGAAGGGATTGCGGTGTGACCATCCCCCATGGGGGGCGATTTCTCGCTTTCTGTCTCTATGTCTCTTTCTGTCTGTCTGTCTGGCAAGCACATGCGCCATATAGCAAAAAAAAAAAATCTCAAAAAAAATTAAAAAAAACTCAGCTCTTTGTTTTGCTGATATTTTATATGTCCCTGTTTTATTTATTACTGCTCTGATATTTTCTATTTTATGTCTCTGTTCCATTTATTGCTACTCTGATATTTTCTATTTTATCACTACTTCATTGATTTGTACTCTGATATTCCTTTCCTACTAATTTGGGTTTAGTTTCCACTTCTTCCTACAGTTCCTTGAGGTGAAACACTCAACTGTTTATTTGAAATGTTTCTTCTTTTATAATTTAGGTATTTAATGCTTTAAACTTCCCTTTTAGAACTAAATTTGCTATATCCCATTGGTCTTG
>NW_006200910.1:989797-993182 GCF_000334495.1 Tupaia belangeri chinensis | reverse complement strand
GTGCCCCTGCAGCTGGCATATACTGTTTTTTGTTTGTGTGTTTGCTTTTTGTGTTTTTCTGAGAAGATTTTGGTATAGGGCACGTGTGCTAGCCAGAGAGACAGAGAGAGACAGCGAGACAGAAAGCAAGAAATTACCCACCAGGAGGAATGGCCACGCTGTAATCCCTTCTCTTCCGTTCTCCTCTAGGGATCTTGGGCACGCATGCACGCACATGTGCCCAGCGTGAGTTTAAGCCACCAGGTCCGGGACTCGAACCGTGATCGACTGCATTGGAGTCCAGCGACATAGCCATTATGCCAACTGCTGGTCCCTGTTTTTCTTTTTTTTTTTTTTATTTTTTATTTTTTATTAAGGAAGTGGAAGAAACAAGGTAGGATTTCTGTCCTACTGAAGTGGTTCATGTATGAAAGACACTTGAAAACTACCATATGATAAGAGTAATATACCTACAAATAGTCAAAACAAGGTCTTTAAGACCTCTTGTATTTTAATATCATGGACTTTTCAGGTGGTTAGTTAATAAATCACAACCAGTAATAAAACAAATGGAAACATTACACATTTAGAGTAGTGATGATAAAATTTTAACTTGACCACTGTAGAAATGGACAACAGAGGTTAAAAATTACTTATTTAAATGTAAGCAATATATTTTTATAGACATATGGCAAGAAAACTAAATGTATGCAAGCAGGTAGCCAACCCTTGCTCATATATCTGTTTTTTTGTTTTTTTTCAGTTTTTTTGCAATGAGGCATGTGCACTCAGCAGAGACCGATAGTGACAGAGAAAGTAGGAAATCACCCCCCAGGGGGGATGGACACACCATAATCCCTTCTCTTCCAGCCTCCTCTCAGGATTTTGAGCATGCACGCACAAATGCCCCACGTGATTTTCAAGCTGCAAGGTCCAGGACTCAAACTATGCAGTTGACCATGTGGGATTCAGAGCCTTAACCTGCACATCACCTGCTGGCCCTTGCTCATAAATCATTTTTTTTTTAAAGAGATGTTTGCTATAGGGCATGTGCGTTTGCCAGAGAGACAGAAAGTGAGAAATCACCTCCCAAGGGGACAGCCATGCACAATCCCTTCTCCATTCTCCTCTTAGGATTTTGGGCACACATGCACACGTTCCCGGTATGATTTCAAGCCACTGGGTCTAGGACTCATGGGAGTCTAGTGACATAACCATCATGCCATCTGCTGGTTCCATGCTCTTATATCATAATAGGGTGTTTCTATATACCAGAAACCTGTAGTTTATCTTTGGTAAAACCTTGGTATAACTTAAAAAATAAATAAAGGTGAAAGAGGTGCACCAACTTAGTCTTAGTCTAGGACTAGAGTAAGTGCCGCTAAATAAACAAATAAATCAGTGTTCCTCAAACCAGCAGAGATCAAAATCACTTGGATAGCTTGTTACAATACAGATTGATAGGCTCTATCCTAAAAATTTCTGATTTCAGTATGTTATGACTTTTGTCTTTACCTTTATTTTAGGAGAATATACTAAAATTGGAAACCCATGAGAATACAGACATGAAAGAATTTTAGAAGATAATAAAACTGTACAAATAAAAGAACTAATTCAATCAGACCCTTGGAAATTTTAGCCATACAACTAGCTATAATCACAAAAGTAATCATCAAGATTGAGAAAGAAGGGAACCAGCGGTTGGCGTAATGGCTGTGTTGCTGGACTCCCACGTAGTCGACCGCGGTTTGCATCCTGGACCCGGAGGCTTAAAACTCACGCTGGGCGTGTGTGTGTGCGTGCCCAAGATCCCGAGAGGAGAATGGAGGAGAAGGGATTGCGGCGTGACCATCCCCCCTGGGGGGTGATTTCTCGCTTTCTGTATCTATGTCTCTCTCTGTCTGTCTGGCGAGCGCACGCGCCCTATTGTGAAAACCTCTCCCAAAAAAATAAATAAATAAAAGATTGAGAAAGAATAAAAACAGCTAAGAAGAGGCAAAGACATACTGTTACTTCAGATTTTTCCACCATGATAAATTGAAGTTGGCAGGGAGAGGTACCTATAATAGCTAAGAAACATAAAAATGGTAAGAAAAACAGAGACATGAAAAAGAAAGAAAAACTAAATGGGATTAGGATAACAGTAAATGGGATTAGGACTTCAAGGAAAAATAGATAAGAAGTAGGCATACTTTAGTAAGCATAAATGACTCTAACAAAGCATAACTGTTATGAGCAACAGCCCCTACTCATCAAGAAAAGGTTCAAATATGGCTGACTCTTCTCAAAACAAAAATAAGTATTTCCTACATTTTAGAAAAAATTTCGGGAGTTGGCAGGTAATGTGGCAGTTAAGGTGCTGGATTCCTGTATGGACGACTGCAGTTTGAGTCCCAGACCTGGTGGCTTGTTCACTTACTTTCCCCCTCTCTCTTCCTCTCTCTGGTCTTTTTTTTTCTTAATGAAGTATTTACTGGGGACCAGCATGTGGCATGGAGGTTAAGGCGCTGGATACTCCCACGTGGCTGACTATGGTTCAAATCCCGGACCTCTCTCTCTCTGGTCTCTCTATGGTCAAATTAAAAAAATAAATGAATGAATATGTAAAATTAAATAAAATAATTATTTTTAAAAAATAGCTTTAAAAAAGAAAGTCCTGGCAATTAGTGGATAATTAACTAGAAATACCAATCATCTTAATATCTGTAATTTTTCTTTTCTTTTTTTCCTTTTAAGAGAGATTTTTGCTATCGAGTATGTACACTTGCCAGAGAGAGAAAAAGTGTGAAGTCATCCCCCTTGGGGGATGACCACACTACAATCCCTTCTCCTCCATTCTCCTCTTGAGATTTTGGGCATGCACGCACATGTGCCCAGTATGAATTTTAAGCCACCAGGTCTGAGACTCAAACCGCAGTAGACTACATGGGAGTCCAGAGATGTAACCATTATGCCATCTGCTGTGACTTTTCTTTTTTTCTTTTTAAATTTTTTATTTATTTAAATTTTTTAATTTATTCATTTATTTATTTTAATTTGACCAGAGAGAGACACACAGAGAGAGAAAGGGAAAGTGAGAAAGCAAGCCACCAGGTCCAGGACTCAAACCGTGGTCAGCCATGTGGGAATATCCAGAGCTTTAACCACCATGGCACCTGCTGGCTTCCTGGCTGTGACTTTTCTAAGTGTTACCCAAAAAGAGAACAGAATCACATGAAATATAATATGATCATGTTAGAAGAATTTCCTAATAATTTTTACTTACCGGCAGGAAGATCATCAACTTTTGCTAGATCATTCTCTTCTATTCCAGGCATCCCTGCATCACCACCTCGTTTGATTTGTTCTGCCCAAGTAACAAAAAGGAAAGATTCTGTAATTTTTCTTACATAAATTAAAAATATTT
>NW_006200910.1:939225-989766 GCF_000334495.1 Tupaia belangeri chinensis | reverse complement strand
GTGTAATAATCAGTTTCTAAAGCAATAGGCTACATTCATTGAACTTCCTTATATTGGTTTGGACAGAGTTATAACTCTAAATAACTTATTTATTAATTTTTTTAAAGTATCCAAATGAAACAATACAGATACCTAATCTTATCTGAATTAAAAGCAAACAATTTCTTTTTTTATGATTGAAATGTTCATTTCAAAATGGGGAGAAAAAGTCAATATCCTATTAACAGAAAAGAAATGAATACCTTTCCCATGTGGAATATGATTGCTTGAGGGTTCTTCATTCTTATCTGCAGCATTCTCAGATATTTTTGGAATATTTTTAGGTACTACATGATCATTCATACCCAATTCTTTTCCATCATTTGGTTGAATGTTCTGGGCCTCTTGCTGCTAGATAGAGATTTAGTAAATATTTTTAAGTTCAAATTTTTTAATCATTAACATGACTATTAAGTAAATGTTCTGAAACAGTACTTCTAAAACATACACTATAAATTCAAATTCTGAACGTGGAGATACGGGATAAAATATCAGTTCCTATTTAGTTTTTAACATCTGATATGAAGTCAAAGAATAACACTTTTTAAAGTTTCTAATTACAGTAAATGGCCTATGTTAGGCAAAGGTCATTCACTTTGGCTATACTGAGGGAATGAACTCCAGGACAGCCTGACAAGCACTGTAGGTTGGCATGGTGGCCTACAGTTGAGCACTGTTCTGGATGCTAATGGGGAGGATGGGCTCTTTGTAGATATATGTTGGAATCAAGCAGGAGGTAAACAGGAGGAAGTTGGCACATGAACTTCCCTTTGAGTGTGGGAGATTATCAGGCTTTTTCCCAAGTAGGAACAGCAAGGATGAAAAACAAGAGCAACCTCTTCCTGGATGCACTAGCCACCCAAGCATAGTAAGTTAATGGCAGGATAATTTACAGGTCAGTGCTCCCTCCAGTCTGCAACTAACCATATCATCTTCCAGGAAACTTGAATCTTCAGGTATATGTTTTGGCCTCACTTAATTCTGTTGGTGGGCCAGTTATGACGTGCCTTAGCAGAAAACTGAGAGAGGGAAGAAGTCAAGTACACATGCTTGATTTGTCATACAGGTTTGTCTAGTTAATATTTAGTGCACATGTAACTGCTTCACTATTCAATGTGATTATTAGTAATGCTATAAACTTTAGAACTAAAAAAGCTATATGAAATCTAGGAAAATACGCAAAAGCTTAAGAATGTGTCACAATAAAGAAGAAAGGGTGTTTTAACAATCAGCTGTACATATTCTAGTTTCTAAATTAGCTATTCTATTTATAAATTATAGATATTCTATTTATAAATTGCTTTCCCATCTACCACCTAATAAAGATAAATTTTGAGGAAAATAAAAACACAATAAATAAAACTGAGGCTTTCAAAAGTAGCTTGTCCGGGGAAGCAGCAGTTAGCATAATGGCTATGTCGCTGGACTCCCATGTAGTCGACCACGGTTCATGTCCCAGACCCAGTGGCTTAAAACTCACGCCAGGAGCGTGTGTGTGTATGCCCAAGATCCTGAGAGGAGAATGGATGAGAAGGGATTGTGGCGTGACCATCCCCCCCGGGGGGGTGATTTCTCGCTTTCTGTCTCTATATCTCTCTCTGTCTGTCTGGGGAGTGCACACGCCCTATAGCAAAAACCTCTCCAAAAAAAAAAAAAAGTAGCTTGTCCAAAGTCACAAAGCCAGAGAATTCTGAAGAGATTCAAACTGCAGTCTTCCTGATTCCAAATGCTACATTTTCTGGCAATTTGGTAAACTATACCAATTCTAACAGTGTACTTACTAATGAGAGAAATGCTAAACTGAAATGTTTGAACACGTCAATGTGAAAGTTAAGAGAGAGAAAATCCACGTGAGGCACAACCTGAGCAGCCATCCTGCATCTCATTATAATTTTCATTATAATGCCACACAATAAGGCTATTTCTATAATACTTCACTGTTTTGTAGATATGGATGAAACAAACAACATTAAACAAAAATTAAGTCAAAAAGCTGTTGCTCAAAAAAACTTTTCCAGGGCCAGCAGGTGGCATGGTAGTTAAGTCAGTTGGATCCCACATGGCTGACTCTATGGCTTGAGACCCAGACTGGTGGCTTAAAAAACACTCTGAATGCAGGTGCAGCATGCCCAAAATCCTGAGAAGAGAATGAGAATGGACTGTGGTATGGCATCCCTTGGGGAGGGTGGGGTGATTTCTCATGTTTTCTGTCTCTCTCTGGCAAGAGATTCACATTCTCTCTCTCTGCACGTGTCCTATGGCAAAAATCTAAACACACACACACAAACACACACATAAATATATTATTTATTTATTTATTTACTAATTTTCTACTGGCTCAGTCACAATGGTGCATG
Organism: Tupaia belangeri chinensis; assembly: GCF_000334495.1. Classification (NCBI taxonomy): domain Eukaryota; kingdom Metazoa; phylum Chordata; class Mammalia; order Scandentia; family Tupaiidae; genus Tupaia; species Tupaia belangeri. The sequence goes on along the minus strand of NW_006200910.1, from coordinate 987,370 downwards.
CTGCTAAGTCACTGTGGTTACTGAGACAACATGAGAGGTCCAAGTTCGATTTCTGGTACAATGAGAAGTTGAGTATAGTGGCATATGCCTATAATCTCAGTAACTCTAGGAGCCTGAAGCAGAAAGGTCACAACCACAGGGCTGGCCTGGGCAACACAGTGAGATCATGTTTTAAAAAGCTGGGCATGGTGGCAAGTACCCACACTGCCAGCTGAGAGGGTGAGGCAGAAGGATTATGACATTGCGAGACCCTGTCTTAAACAAAACAAAAAACTTTTCCACTGAAAATAGTTAATGAAAATGTCCCTTTAATGTATTACTAATGATAGTAGCTTTATATGGATGGACAATAATAAATATTATTTTCCTTTTATGATAGAGGATACATGCACAAACAGAGAGAAGGATAAACTGTGTACTTGAGACCCCATAATTGCGAGGTGGGTACATGGTCACACAGTAATCCCTTTTCCTCTAATTCTCCACCCTATCGGGATTCTGGGCACTCAAGCATGCACCTGGCATGTCTGTCAAGCCAATAGGGCTAAAACTCAAACTAGTTAGCCATGTGGGATCAAACTTCCTCTGCACAACACCTAACCGCTGTGCCATGGGCCACCCTATTAAATATTCTTAGTAAAATAAGATGGTTTTCCAGATGCAATGTCTATGATTGGGTAGGTAGCCTAATTGTTTACTAAATAAACTTTTTATTTTGAAATAATGTTTGATTTGCAGAAAATTACCACTCATTCATTTCCCCCTAATGTTAACATCTTACATTACTATGGTATACTTGCAAAACTAAGAAACCAATATTAGTACATTTTAAACTCAAGTCCAGACTTTATATTTTGTCAGTTTTTACAATTCCAGTTTCTGTTCCAGGATCTAATGTAGGATACTAAATTGCATTTAAGCCTTCAAGTCTCCTAAGACTGCTCTGATCTATGACAGTTTCTTTGCCCTTGTAATATGAAAGCAGTAAACCAATGAGCATGCCACCCCCTCAATTTTTTTTTTTAATTTGCCAAAGGGCATGTGCACTCACCTGAGTGAAATAAAGAGAAGGAGAGGGGAGGGGGGAGAGAGAGAACATCCTCCAAGGGACCTGGTCACGCCACTATCTCCTCTCTTCCATCTCTTCTTCCTTTCAGGATTTATGCACACACACTTGGCGTGTTTCTCAAACCATAGGATCCAGGACTCAAACCACGTGGTCAGTCATGTGAAATTCAGCCATTTCAACCACCAGGCCACAAGCTGTTCCCTGCTTCCAAATTTTTACATACACTGAGATGTAAATTTCTTATAATTTTCCCATTTTGTATGTATTATTCTTTTGATTTTTCTAACCATTTAAAAATGTAAAAACCAGGGACCAGCAGTTGGCATAATGGCTATGTCACTGGACTCCCATGCAGTCGACCACACTTCAAGTTCCAGACCCAGTGGCTTAAACTCACGCCGGGCAGGCATGTGTGCGTGCATCTGAGGATCCCGAGAGGAGACTGGAGGAGAAGGGATTGGGGCGTGGCCATTCCCCTGGGGGGGGTGATTTCTCACTTTCTGTCTCTCTCTGTCTTTCTGGTGAGTGCACGTACCCTATAGCAAAAACCTCTCAAAAAAAAAAAATGTAAAAACCATTTTTTATCTTGTGAGTCGTATAAAAATAGCAGGCTAGATTTAGCCTGTGGGATATAGTTTGCTGATTCCTTTTTTCAGTGTTACTTCTAAGATAAATATGGGGACCAGCAGATGGTGTAATGGTTACGTTGCTGGACTCCCAGGTAGTCAACTGCAGTTCAAGTCCCAGACACAGACCCAGCGGCTTAAAATTCATGCCAAGCATGTGTGTGCAAGTGCCCCAAGTCCCGAGATTAGAAGAGAAAAGGGATTGCAGTGTGGCTGTCCCCTCTGGGAGGTGATTTCTCGCTTTCTGTCTTTCTGGCAAGTGCATACACCCTATAGCAAAATCTCTCTCTTAAAAACAAAACAAAACAAAAAACTAAAATATGTGTTTGGTTAGGGACCATCTTGAAAATCACAGAAGGCACATGTGACCACATGCCCCAAATCCCAGGAAGACAAAGGAGGTGAGGGAAATCTCGGCCTAGCCATCCCCCTGAGGGGTGATTTCTCATTTTCCCTTTTAGTCTCTATCTCTCTCTGGTGAAGGTATGTACCCTATGGCAAAAAAAGAAACCTTAGGAAAAACTTAAAAATGTACTTGGTTAATTAATCAATAAGTTAATAAACAAATAAATAAATTCCTGAACATAATTTATGTTTGTTTCATTTAGTTAACAGAGAATTTATGAAGAAAAATTATCAAAATTTCATAGAACCAACTTGGTATAGTAGTTATGTATAAAAGAGAACAAAGATTAGGGAGCAGAATTAGGTAGCTGGTCTGAAGGGTAAGGGCTATGTGTTACCCCAGAAAGGATTTTTCTAGGTACCTTCATCCCTATCCTGCCTTGTTCTATTTAGAGGATAACAACAAGAAAGAATTGGAAAGGTTCTAGTTAATTAATAATATAAAAACTGCTTGGGACCAGCAGTTGGCATAATGGCTATGTTGCTAGACTCCCATGCAGTCAACTACGGTTCGAGTCCTGGACCCAGTGGCTTAAACTCATGCCGGGCGTGTGCATGCGTGCCCAGGATCCCAAGAGGAGAATGGAGGAGAAGGGATTGCGGCATGGCCATCCCCCTGGGGGATGATTTTTCGGTTTTTATCTCTCTGTCTCTCTGGCAAGTGAATGTGCCCTATAGTAGAACAAACTATCCAAAAAAAAGGAATATAAAAACCACTTAGTATAGAAGAACCGAGAGAATTACACTTGCCAGGAAAAAGGGGAAAGATCTCATCTGTCTTTCTTGGGAGAACAAAAGAGAGCAAGTTTACTCCATTATTTATATACTAGGCTTGTAATGACACAATTGCAGTAACAAACTTTCTTCTCCTTCTTTTTATCTTCCACTACCCTCTCTTAACTGTTCAGTGTCTCAATAATACTCTCTGACTGCTCTCAATGCCTCTACTAAGGTAGTTCGCTCAGGTCTGCCTTCACCAATCCATCCTCCCATCTCTTCCAAGTAGACTGCAGAGAGCCAGCAGTTATTTCACTTTGTAGGTTAAAAAAAAGAAACTGAATAAAATAACACCCCAACGTCCTACTTTATAATCATGTAAAAAGCAAAAAATGAAAATCGAATATCCTTAATTTCTAGTTCATTAGGTGCAATGCAACCAATGAACAAAATGAATACTTTTACTATTAACTCTTTCTTTACCTTAAATCATAAGACTTCATATAAACTATGCAAGGTATTTAAAAGTCCTTAATGACTAAGATTCTTCAGACAAATTCCCTCTACTTCTAAATGAACCTTCATTATAAATATCAACTTTAGAATGGATAAATTAATAAAAGAACTAGCCATCTGAAAAAGCATAAATCAAAATTAGTTACAGTGGCTAATTTTCCATTATGTTTTAAGAAAGAGTATCAGAATAACAGAGTTTGATAATATGGAAAAAAGTTTTTCTGTTTCTCAAATGCATAAAATAGGAAGCAACTGATTTTCAGTAAAATGTTATATACTTCACAATCTGAGGAATATATTAACCACACAAATCACTTTTAAATAAATATTATTTTAGCTCACACTTAGTTTTAAAAGTTAAGAATGTACTTCAGCAAATATCTAATTTACTCAACAATAAAACCACTACAACTCATTTTTAGAATTAAACAGCCTACAATATTTTAAAAATACAATGTTTGGGACCAGCAGACGGTATAATGGTTACGTTGCTGGACTTCCACATAGTCAACTGTAGTTTGGTCCTGGACCCAATAGCTTCAAACTCACACTGGGCGTGTGTGTGTGTGTGTGTGTGTGTGTGTGCATGCCCTCTCTCCTGAGAGGAGAATGGAGGAGAAGAGATTGTGGTGTGGCCATTCCCCTGGTAGGTCACTTCTCACTTTGTCTCTTTCTGTGTCCCTGGAGACCACACATGCCCTATAGCAAAAATCTCTCTCTAAAACAAAGAAGCAAAAGAAAACCCCAATGTTTTATAACAAAAGTTCAATTTTAATTTCAAAATTATAGTATATAACAAAAACATGCTTTTTTTCCCAAATAACATAATTTGACTTAAGAATTTTTTAAAATCTTACCTTTTGTTCTTGTAAAAACTGGTCTGCTAACTTTTTAATATTTTCCTCATTTTGTGCTCTTAATTCTTTTATCTGTTGTCCGCACTGAAAACTAAAATACAAAGTCACCCGTTTTGATTAGATTGTCTTAGGTTGGATTTTCAAAGTTGTCTATTAGTTGACACACACTTAGAAAGATAAAACATTGAATTAGCAGAAGAGAATAGACAAATAGAGTCAAAACCTTTAAAATATCTGAATCTTGTCACAGGGGATAAAGAATACTAATAAAGCTACTAGAGAAAATATAAATTAGAAACGTGAAAACAATTCCTTTTCAATTATTTTTATAAATTAGCCCTTAAAGAAACAATTGTCAATGTTAACCTAAATCAGAAAGAAAAATATTAAAAAACTGTAAAACCAATTTACAGTAATAGATGAAAAAAAGCTAAAATTACGAGTTGATAAGGAGTGACAGCCCATGATTCATCCAATAGTTAGTATTTTAAATCCTATAATAAAAGTCTAAACCACAGAAAAATAGAAATAGAAGAAACTAATAAAGAAAATAGACCAGTACCAACAAGAGAAGATGAAAAAGACTAAACATGTAAGCACAGTAACTTCCCTGTGGACCAGTCAAAGAATACAAATAGATCTTTTGTGCAAAAGAAACATTTAGTTAATAAATACATTTTGAAATGTTAGTTTTCATCATTATAAAATACAAATTGGGCCAGTTCTGTGACCTGGTGGTTAAAGTAGCCAGATTCCACAAGGCTGACCACACAGTTTAATCCTAGACCCAGTGGCTTGAGAAATACACTGGGCATATGTGCATCCATATCCAAAATCCTGACAGGATGGAGAGGTGGAAGAAAAAGGATTATGGCTTGAAAAACACTCCAAGAGTATGTGCGTACATGCCTGATAAGATTGAGAGGTGGGGTTATGCCCCATTGGAGGTGTTTTCTCTTGCTTTTCAGGCAAACATACTCATCCTCTTACAATTAAAAACAAATATATATATAGAAAGAGGTGGGTAGGTAGGTATATATTAGTCATCTACAACAGTAAGGAGTTAGAAGTGAATAAACGGTGCTTTAATATAATATGAATCCTTCTAATTTTTGATATACAGACCTACAAAATATCTTTTATCATAAAACTGGTTAGAGATATAATAAAGATGTTTAAAGAGTGACTGCTATAATAGAAAGGCTTCATCATCAAATGTAGAGGTCTGAACTGCAGAGCAGGAGAAGCAGCCAGCACTCAATATTCTGGGGACATTTTTCAGTGGTGGCAACATCTTCTAGATGCCCCTCAAAAACAAACAAACAAACAAAAATCAAAGAATTTTCTTTCACTCTTATTACATCTAATTCAATAAAACCTGGAGCTTGTAAGATTTTCTGTCTCACAGTGTACACAAACTTAGAGAAATGCAACATGTCCTTCCTGTGAGAGATATTTTTTATGGCATTTAATATATAAAAATAAGCATATAGATTTTGGGGCTGGCAGGTGGCGAGTGGTTAAGGGCGCTAGACTCTCACATGGTGGACCATGGTTCGAGTCTTGGACTGGCAGCTTACTTTCTCACTTTCTGTCTCTCTTTCTCACTTTGTCCCTCTCTGGTAAAATTAAAATAAATAAATAAAGTGAAGTAAAACAGTTCTTTAAAAAAATAAGCATATAGGTTTCAAACAAAAAAGCACATGGAAAAAGACATTTTTACAAAAGAATTATTTAATTAATTTATTTATTCATAGTCAGTCATGTGGGAATCTAGTGCCTTAACCACCACACCACCTGCTGGCCCTGGAAAAGGAATTTAAAAGGCTTAGTAAAATGAAAGAAAAGGAAAACAAAAGCCAGAAAGAAATAATACATTAAGTTCAAAAGTTGAGTATTTCAGACTCATAAATACTATTTGCATGTAGTGTCTTACCTTTCATACTCTAATCTCTTCACAAGGTAAGTATTATTCTTCCTATAGTCCTGAAGCTGGTCTTCTTGTCGAAGAAACTCCTGACGAAGCTCAGCAAGTTGCTCTATCCACAGAGGGTAAGACCCAAAGAAATCAAGTTTACTCCTTATAATGCTTCCTATTGAGAAACTATTTTTATCACATCAAAGACACTTCTCAATTTCTTTACTTATACTCTCAAGAAGTTAAGTTATATAATTAATACCACATTTATCTTTTATAACACATTCATGGCCAATAAAATTTATTTATTTATTTCATTTTCTTGAGTTTTTGCCATAGGGTATTTGTGCTCACCGGAGAGACAGAGAGAGACAGGAAGGGAGAAAGTGAGAAATACCCCCCCAGGGGGAATGGCCACACCACAATCTCTTCTCCTCCATTCACTTCCTGGGATTTTTAGGTTATGGACATATGCCTGGCATGATTTTCACGCTGCCAGTTCGGAGCTTGAACAGTCAGCCATGTAAACAGTCCAGCACCTTAATCCTTATGCCACCTGCTGGCCCCAATAAAATTTATTTTTAAAAGATATGGCCTCAGAGGCTTTCAGGTCACCTGGGGGGAAAATACAAATATATGTATAAACGCACACACATATATACACGGGCTACATCGTGATCCTCCTTCCTTGACTTCTCTGTAGCCAAGATTACAGGTCACACCACCACACTCAGCTTCTAGGGTAGTTCAGAAATGAAACTGGGCTTCCCCTGTGGCTTCAGCTTGTGGGGTAGCAGCATCAACCAGTATATACTACCACAACTAGATCTGAAATATTTTCTAAATCGCACATCTTTCACATTAGGTACACATCCCCTATGCTGTGGAGATAATACAGAAAAACTGTCTCATTAAACCTATCTGCTTTACAGAAGCAAAGAAAAACAAACAAACAAAAAAAGCAAAACAAAACATACTTTTTAGACGTAATTGCTATAGGTACAAAATTCAAGATTTGTCATTTTAAATCACACCTGCCTTCCCACTTAGATATCAAAAATTGTTAAACTCATTTCTTATTCTCTGATGCTAGATCTACATCTCCTCAAATTTCAATTTTAAAGATCATAATTTCTAGACTAGGGCTGAAAGTTTGCAGTTGTAATGAGTGACAGAAAATTCAAAGCTGGGCAGTAAAGCAAAATATGGGCCAGACACTCTCTTATAAACATTTAATATATAATCACTGGACACACATTTTCTAGATTTTAGTCCCTCATCATCTGAGCCTACAGATTAAAAAAAAATGTAGGCAGATAAGAGAACATGTTGATTCCTTGCATAGATGATTTAAAAACTAGCTAACAGTATTAGTGGTTAAGCAAAAGTAGTATTGAGAAAGTCCTGGGGCCGGCAGGTGGTGCAGTGGTTACAAGTGCTGGACTCCCACATAGCTGACCACGGTTCAAGCTTCCTTTCTCGCTTTCTCTCTCTCTGTGTGTCTTGCTCTGGTCAAATTAAAAATAACAATAATGATAAATAAAATAAAAGAAATAATTCTTTAAAAAAAAAAGAAAGTCCTAGACCTGCTCCATGTTCAAAAGGCAGCGGATTCCACATGGCTAATCACATGGTTTGGGTCCAAACCCAGTGACTTAAGAAACATGCCAGATGAGTGTGCCTGTGTGCTCCAATCCCTGACAGGATGGAAAGATAAACAGATTTCAGCATGATCATTCCCCTTGAGGGGTGTTTTCTTCTATCTTTCTGGTGAGCAAGGGCACCATCTAGCAAAAAAAAAAAAAGGTCCAATTTTTCATAAATGGGAATAGAGGACTATACTGTACAAGCAATAGCTACTAAGATTAAAACACATTATCTAACTATAATGTACCAATATTATAACAACAACATCTACTCTTCCTGGAAAGTTTATATACTTAGTCTAAAGATGATCTAGAAATGCTGAATACATGTTTTTAAAAAGCAGATGTAAAAATATATTCATATAATTATTTCCATGTAAAAATAAGACTAGAACTAGAACTAGGCTACTTTTTCCTACAACATAAAATACCTGAAGTAGTTTCAGAATGAACCTGAGGTATAATATGATTTCAGGATTTAGGATGGCTTTTCTTCCACCCCACTGTTAATATATCTGAAATTACTTTATCAAGAAATAACATTTTGAGACCAGGAGTTAGTGTAATGGTTATGTTGCTGAACTCCCATGTAGTCGACCGCAGTTCGAGCCCCAGACCCGGTGGCTTAAACTCACACTGGGTGCACGTGCATGCATGCCCAAGATCCCGAGAGGAGAATGGAGGAGACGGGATTACGGCATGGCCATCCCCCCTGGGGGGTGATTTCTCACTTTCTGTCTCTCTGTCTCTCTCTGTCTTTCTGGCGAGCATACGTGCCCTATAGCAAAAACCTCTCCAAAAATAAATAAATAAATAAAATAAAATTTTCATTTACAATTGAAGATAAAAAGTTAAAATAAATTGACAAAGAAAAAGAAAGTATTAGCATGAACAAATAGTCCACTTAAATATCAGATTATTTCCCATATGAATATAGGGAAAGGACTATAAAGCAGGGAGGTAACTGCTTTGAGTGCATCAAAAATAAAGACTTGAAAGAAGAAAATAAGCAAACGAGAAAGCAAAACTAAAGACAAAGCATTCCCGTATCACAATTTTACTTTCAGCTGGATGGCATGTAAACCCAGAGACATTCTGCGTCTAGTGTGACTGCTCCACGGCAAGATTCTCAGAGTAACTAAACGTGAATCAGGTTCGAGGTCGACTGTGCAGGGTATTCTACCTCTAGAAGTAATACTGGGTATGTTGTAGAAAGGCATGACTGTACTTCCTCAATTTAACTTCAAAAGATTAGGCAGGTAAGAAAGGGGTTGCCTAGGAACAGCTTTTACAGCAAGGGGAAAAAAATCTCTCTCTAGAAAATTTTGAATTCAGATTTTCTCAGTAATAGGCATAAAAAGAAGGTGTGCTATTCAAAATAAATCAGCATATACTAAAAGGTTAATTTCTTATTTCAGGGATTTCTGAAAACCCAACTGTCATTCCTTTTATTTCCAAGAAAATATTAACCACCATAAAGCTTTTTTAAGGGTCTTAGTGTCTGTTTACTCCATTACATTGGGTATTAATTTGAAAGAAAATAGTCAAATCTGGATCTCATACTTGACTTGTCAATAAGTTTGTTTCAGTAGAAATCATTCCCAAGGTGTAAAAATCATATTAATGAATTTGACCTTAGGTGTATAAGCTTCAGTAAATAATAAAACCAAATTATTATATAGCTATGCAATCAAATTAAAATGCCAGGGCCAGCAAGTGGCAAGGTTGTTAAGGTACTGAACTCCCACATGACTGATTGTGGTTGAGTAGTGGACTCAGGGGCATATGTGCATGCGTCCCCCAAATCCCAAGAGTATGGAGGATAAGGGATTGTGGTGCGGCCATCACCCTAGTGGGTGATTCCTCACTCTCCATCCATGTGTCTCTCTGGAAAGTGCATGTGCCCTACGGCAAAAACCTACAAAATAACAACAACAAGAAAAATAAACAAACTTTTTTCTGAGTTGAAGAGTATAACAAATTTTAAAATATCTTATGATCTACTTCAACACATGCAGTACAATAAATATCTTTGACTCAGCAACACACACTCTCACTTTCTTTGACATATACTAAAAGAAGCTACATGTAGTGTTTTTATTTTTAAAGAATTATGTTATTTAATTTTACATATTTATTTATCTGTTTGTTTTAAATTGACCAGAGAAGGACAGAGTGAGAGAGAGAAGGAGAGAGGGAAAGTGAGAAAGCAAGCCACCAAGTCCGGGACTTGAACCGTGGTCGGTCGTGTGGGAGTCCAGCACCCTTAATCACCACGCTACCTGCTGGCCCCCACATATAATTATTTAACTGATTTATTACTATCCAACAAGAATATACTTTGTCTGATGGCAAGTAGAATCATTTTTAAAGTTGTAAGCTGGAAGCAGTACTGCCAATATGGCATCTTCTCTGTCATCCTAATGTACTCCTGTAGTCAAAGAGAGTAGAACATGGACACAAATGCAACAAAAACAAATGTGACCACCAGGAAATATTTCTAACAGAAAACCAAAACTGTTCTAAGTCATAAATACTATAATATTAACAATTTTTACTTTAGAGTTATAACACACCATATTCCCTAACAGCTCTGCTAGCCAGGAGGAATATTTTACTATATTACAAAGCCAGCTCAAAAGTTGGATACTTCAAGAAGATAATAACAATAATCTCTTTAAAGTGGTCTATACATGATAAAAGAATAAGGGATCTTATATTAAGTTAGACTTCATGTATTACCCATATACATAAACTTAAGAGTCAATACATGCAGTTTTAAAAAATACAGTTTTGTAACCAAAGGGCGTGAAGGAGAAGAGAGTTGGACTTTAGACCCCAAACGCTAGAAAGACCAGCAATGGTATGAAGTAACATAAGCAGAGTATAGACTTGCTTTCCTTACCTACTTTTTTTTTTCTTTTTTTTTTTTTTTGAGAGGTTTTTGCTATAGGGCATGTGCGCTCGCCAGAAAGACAGAGACAGACAGAGAGATAGAAAGCGAGAAATCACCCCCCAGGGGGGATGGCCATGCCGCAATCCCTTCTCCTCCATTCTCCTCTCAGGATCTTGGGCACGCATGCACACATGCCCGGCGTGAGTTTAAGCTGCCGGGTCCAGGACGCGAACCATGGTCGACTACATGGGAGTCCAGCGACATAGCCATTACGCTAACTGCTGGTCCCTCCTTACCTACTTTTTTTTCCATAAAAGCTGTACTTATTTTCTCTATCACCTCATCTAAGGGAAAATGTGTGTGTGTGTGTATTTTTATATTATGTATTTATTTATTACATATTTATCTATCTTCCAGGTTTCTGAGAGCTGAAACATTAAGCCTGGAGGGCATGCCCAAAGCATCCTCTGACCTGCATGGATTATTTTAGCTGACTGGACATAGTACAGAGGGGTCCCTCCTCACCCTTCCCTTGGAAATCTGATGACCTCTGAAGCTATAGCTCAATCTTCTTTGAGGATTATTTTAAGAACAACTTACTGCATGAACACTGTCTACAACGCAAGAATAAGATGCAGACCTTAAATTTTAACTTGCATTTATTATATATTCAGGAATATTGAATAGTTTTTATTATATCTTAGCACAATAAAATCTTTTGCCATCAGGAAACTTTGTTCAGAAAATAGCTAATTTACTATTTCTTAATTCTTAAAGATTTAGGACATTTTTGACCGATGTTTGTCTTTAAACTGTAATTAAATTTCTTACCCTTTAAATGATGTATGTCTGCCATCTGATAGGATATGTTGCTCTGCAGTTTAATCTGAAAAATAATTAAGTTTCGTTTTACTAGAGAATATGTAGTTTTGCTCATATTTCCTTTTTCTATTTGCTCATATTCACTTTGAGCTTGTTCATAAATACAAAAGAAAATAAATTCTGATACTTTATGCTCCACCTTTTCCAAAAAGAATTATTAGGGCTGGCAGGTGGTGTGGTGGTTAAAGGTGCTTGATTCCCACATGGCCACCTACAGTTCGAGTCCAGAAAGAATTATGATCTTGCAATGCTTATTTCATATTTGCACAGAATATTAAATTTATTTGATAGTGTGATGACTTTCAAAAGTTTTAGTTTTTAATTTCCAGATTAAAAAAAATTATCTCCCCCATAAGCAAGACAGAGATAGAGACTGAGAGAAAAGGAGACAAACAGAAACCCCCACAAGGTCTTAATACCACAACCCACCTCCAACCTCAGCTAAGCCTCAGATCATTGGCGCATGTGTGTCCAGCAACAACCTGAAACCTTTTCAATTGGGTTAGCCTTGAAGAGTGTCACATTTTACTGCTATGTCACTATCTGGCCCCCCAAAAATTTTAAATTTGAGTTTAACATCACTTAACAATGTTTGTTCAAAATTTTAACCAGAAAGACCTTTCACTAACTCCCTCTCTCTGTTTTTTGTTTTTTTTTTGTAGAGGTTTTTGCCTTAAGAGGTGTGCACTGGTCAGAAAGAGAGAGAGACAGTGAGAAAGAAGTGAGAAATCATCCCCAGGGAGGATGGCCATGCCACAGTCCCTTCTCCTCCATTCTCCTCCTGAGAGCTTGGGCACATACGCACATGCGCCTGGCATGAGTTTCAAGTCATCCGATCTGGGACTCAAACTGCAGTCAACCATGTGGGAGTCCAACAATGTAACCGCTATGCCATCTGCTGGCCCCAGTAATTCTATTAATTGTTTGGGGACCAGAAGATGGTGTAATGGTTACATCGCTGGACTCTGATGTAGTTGACCATGGTTTGAGTCCCAGACCCAGTGGCTTAAAACTCATGCCGAGCACATGAGTGCATGCTCAAAATCCCAAGAGGAGAAGGGAGAGAAGGGATTGAGGTGTGGCCACCCCCCCCGGGGGGGGGGATTTTCTCACTTTTTGTCTGTCTGTCTCTCTTTGTTGCTCTGGTTGACTGCACGTGCCCTACGGCAAAAATCTCTTTAAAAAAAAAAAGAATTATTCAAATTATTGTTTGGGGCCAGGCAATGGCATGGTGGTTAAGGTAGCTGGATCCCACATGGTCAACAGTGTGGTTTGGGTCCCAGATACAGCAGCTTGAAAAATTGACAGGGCATTTGTATATGTATGCCCAAACTCCTAAGAGGAGAAATGGAGAAGGAACTGTGGCATGACTATGTCCCCTACTTTCTCACTTTCCCTCTTTCTCTTCCTATCACTCTCTGGCAAACGTCTATGCCCTCCAGGAATTTTCTTAAAAAAGAGAATTGTTTGAATCATTAAATATCAAATTGAAAGTAATTAAAGCCTATTAAGCTCCCATAGGATGACTTGATATCCAGTATAATATCCTAACAGGAAACAGGGCTGTTCTCACTGTCCTCCAGGAACCAGTATACAAGAACACTAAGAACATCAAAGTATACTGAACTTGACTCGAATTGAGGCTCACTAACTCAATTTAAAAATTAAAACTAGGCTTTGAATAAGTCAGGACCTGGTATACAAGAAACAACTGTGTCTCATTTCTTGCTTTATACGAGTTTCACATAATTATAAAATGTAATTAAATGTCACTACAAATGAATTCTCTTGTCTACCACATGGTAACTTTACTTTGAAAGGCACAGGTGACCCATACAGATCAGAAGCAACATCACTAATAACAAAATGATTATGATAAATACCGCTTCAATCTCTAAAGAACGTGTCTTTAATTGACGGAGGACACATACAGTTGCCAGAGAGAGAATGGACAGACAGAAGGAGAAAGGAGAAAGCATTCCCCAATGGGGTATGGGCATGTCACAATTGCTTCTCTTCCATTTCTCTATTATGCTGGGACACCAGGTATGCACGTATATCTGCCGAGCATGTTTTTCACACTGTCTGGGTGTTGAATCACAGTCAGCCACGTGGAATCTGGCTCCCTTAACCACTAGGCCATGGGGCTGGCCTGTCTGAAAAACATTTTTAGACTTTTTATTTTGAAATAATTATAGTTACACAAGAACCAAAGACAGCACAGAAAGGTCCCATGTATCTGTAACAAAATTCCCCCAATAGGTCCATCTTACATAACTGGTATATTTAAGCCAGGTAATTGACATCGACACAATAGGAATGTGTAGTACTATGCCATTCTAACGTATGTTTAGATTCAGGTAACCACCATCCACAGTCAAGATACAGAACTAGGCCATCACACTATCCTTTATAGTCACATCCACCCCATAGTGGGGGTACTAGATGGGATACTATAAAACAGTTAACAAAATATAAGAGCAATCTCAAGGAATCAGCAGGCCAGGAGTGCCCAATGCAGTATAATTATTATAGGAATTCAGAGATAAGGGGAAGCTTCATAAAAGGGATTATATGTGAATTAGGCACTGAAAGCTAGGTAAAACTTTGAACAGATGAAAAAAGGCATTTCACACAGAGGAGAAAGTATGAGGTACACATGAAGTAACCACTGAAGTACTATTTGACTAAAGCATGTAATACAAGAGAAAGAATAGCAGGAAAGAAAGATGAAAAAAAATTAATATGGAGGGTCCATCAGCCTCAGGGTCTTTTCTTCCATCTGAGAGCCAGTGACTTTCAAATTTAAAATGAAAGCTTATCCATAAACAAACTACAGATGAAAGTGAAACTACTCTAGTTGAAGTAGGAATGGGAGTCCAAGGGTCCCTCTTTCTTTTCCCCTAGAGTCCTAGGGGCTTTGAAGAATGAAGTTTAAAATACAATGCTGATATCCAGTCATAAAAAAGGAATAAAGTGCTAGTACATAATTCAACATGGATGAGCTCTGAAAACATTGTATATGCTAAATGAAAAAAGCTAGTCACGGACAAATATCTGATTCTATTTATATGAAATACATAGAGCAGGCAAATCCATTGAGACAGAAAGTGCATTAGTGGTTGCTGGGGTGGGGGTAGGGAGAGAGAATAAGGAATGCCTTCTTAATGGACATGGCTTCTTTTTTAAGGTGATGAAAATATCCAAGAATTAGTGGTGATGGTTGCATGACACCGTAAATATACTAAAAACTACTAAATTATATATTTTGAAAGAATGAACTTTATATGACTTATATCTCAACTTTTAAAATGCAAAATAGTAACCATAAAAATGCTGAAGGTACCATGAGGTACTATACAGGAAATGGAATAAAACAATGAATTAATTCTGCATACATGGAGCTTATTATTTAGGAGAGACAGTCAAGTAAATAGGCAATTATAATAGAGTTAGATAAATGCCAGCAGTGGGTTTTACAGAAATGACAGAACTTAGAAGCACTTAAATCCAGACTTGGGGAAAGTAAGGGGAGGCTTCAGGGAGGAGACGATGCTGGTTGAAGTGAGTCCTGCAGAGATGCAGTGTTTAGCTATGTGGAAAAGAGAGAGAGTAAGGAGTGAAAGTGTTCAAGAAATGTGTCAAACTTAGGAGTGAAGGCCCACTCACAGTGGAACAGGGAGGAAGCTGGAAGTCACATGGGAAACATGGGTTTGGTTTCCAGGACAATCTGAACATATTAGGCACATCTGCACATGCCTATAATCCTAGCTAATTGGGAGGCTGGGGCAAGAGTCCTGAGACAATGCAATAAACTATCAAAAAGACCTATCTCTGGGGCCAGCAGGTGGCATGGTGGTTAAGGCACTGGATTCCTACATGGCTGAAGCTGATTTGAGTCCCAAATCCAGTGGCTTGGAGATCATGCTGAGAGCGAGTGTGTGTGTGCTCAAAATTCCAAGAGGAGAATGGGGGAAAAGGGACTGCAGTGTGGCCATTTCCCAGAGGGATGGTTTCTCATTTTCTCTTTCTCTGTCTCCCTCTGTCTCTTTCCAGAGAGTGCATGTGCCCTATGGCAGAAACCAAAAGAAAAAAAAAACCCTCTCTCTCTCTCTTTCCTTTCTTCTCCTTGCCCTCCCCATTAAAAAAAATAAAAGTAAAAAAAAAAAAAAGAAAGTACATTCCAGGAATTGCAAGCATTTCCAAGTAGCTGGAACAGAAAATTCAAAGGAAATGGTATAAAATATGGCTAGAAAGGTAAACAAGGTCTATATTATAAAGGACCTTGCCAAGGAACATGGATACATCCCATACGCTATGGCCAATTATTATTATTTTTTTTTGAAGAGGTTTTTGCTATAGGGCATGTGCGCTTGCCAGAAAGACAGAGAAAGACAGAGAGATGGAAAGAGAGAAATCACTCCCCAGGGGGATGGCCATGCCACAATCCCTTCTCCTCCATTCTCCTCTCTGGATCTTGGACATGCACGCACATGTGCCCAGCATGAGTTTAAACCACTAGGTTGGGACTCGAACCACGGTCGACTACGTGGGAGTCCAGCGACATAGCCATATACCAACTGCAGGTCCCAGGGCATGGTCAATTTTTAAAGAACTTTTAAGCATGGTAGTAAAATCCAATTTCCAATTTTGAAATGTCAACCTGGTTACAGGGTGAAGAGAAGACTAGAGGGGGCAAGATTAGAGGGAGAGGGACCAGGCCATTGGTGAAAAAATGTTGGTCCAGGTCAGGGATGTGCAAACTGGCCTGTGAGCATGTTTCTGTGGGGATAGTAAGATAATGACTTTTGTTATATATATATATTTTTTCAAATGGTTGGGGGGAAATTTAAACAATTTTGTGATACATGAATTTTTATGAAATTCAAGTTTCATTGTCTATAAGTTTTTTTTTTCTTCTTTTTTCTTTTTTAGTATATTTCTTCCATGAGCAAGAGAGACAGGGAGAGAGAGAGAGAAAGACAGCATCCCCCACAAGGTCCTGATGATTGGATCCACCCCAGCCTTCAGGCAGCCCCAGATTAGGGCACATGCATAACCAGTGTACTCAAGGAGGTTGCTGGACATGGACCCGGAACCTTCCCATGTGGGATTGTCCCACAGAGCGTGGCATTTTACCGCTGCAACACCATCCAGCACCCAAAAATAAAGTTTTATGGGAAAACAGCTATACCAATTATTTTATATTTTGTTTATGGCTGCTTCTAAATAACAGTGGTTGTGATAGGGACTATATGCTACAAAAGCCTAAAGTATTTGTTATCTGGTCTTTTATAGAAAAGGTCTGGTGAATCATGGCCTAAACTAATAGAATGAGAGCAGAGAGGTACATACATGTGAAATATGGAAGGGGAAGAATGAATAGTCTGCTGATTGCGCAGGTACAGGAGTAAAAGAAGAAAGATTATGGATGATGTTCAGATTTCTAAATAGGGGGACTAAGGGAGTAAGAATGCAACTCTCTATAATAGGAAAATATAAAAAGAGAAACAGACGGGATGCGGGAGAAAATCACCTTTTCAAGATTTGGACCTTTTGAATTTGAGGCATTTGTGATATACCCAAAAAGAGAGGCAGTAGGCAGTTGGATATACAGGTCTAGAGTTTGGATGATAACTGGAGAGTTATCAGCAAACAGGTGGTTATCAAAGCTATGGGAATGAGAGAAGGGAAGCTGTAAGGGCAGGGAAGAAAAAAAAACACTGATGCCAACAACTATTAGGTCATCTGGAAAGCCATGACATATTTTTCTATGCAAAAATGCATTATGGCTTTCTCAATGACCCAATATTTCAACAGCTGATTATTAATAACTGCTCTCTAGGCCAAACTGCAGTAGCATATGCTGGTAGATGCTGCCACTAGGCAGGCTGAGGCCATATGCAAGGTCTAGGTTTGATTCCCAGTCCACCCTGAAAGCCAGGTGCAGTGGTATACATCTGTAGTCCCTGCTCCTCAGGGGGCTAAGGCATAAGGATGGCAACGTATGAAACTCACTATGTGGGTCTGGTTGCATTACCATTAAAGAACATAGTCTTCCTTTATTCTTGTTTTCAACAAGTTTGCATTTCTTTGCTTTTTATCTATTTTTATGACGCTATGCCATTTCCTCTGTACTTTTTACTTTAAATCTGTGTGAAATCATTAGAGGAATATTATTCTCGAGTATTAGGTTATGAACAGTTTCAGCTTCGTTAGACTGGCCCTTTTGAATCCTTAAACACTTAAAAATAATTTTAACAGAAGAGGAGAAATTCAATTATAGCCTACAAAAAATTGTAAAGGATTAAATTGGTAGCCCTGCTTTACTCTTTCTCTTCAATCTTCCTTATTAAGAATGGAGAGGTTGGTCCTAATGTTTCATATATAAAGTCCTCACATTTCAAAAGATGCTCTGGAAGAATGTATTTTACATGGTCTTACAAAGAAAGTTATAGGTTACTTAATAAAAGCTTTCTCTTCATCCAAGCATTATGAATTCATTTCCTACTCCATTCTTTTGCCACTTCCGGAGATTTCTCAGTTAGCTCTTCATATCCCCTTTATGGCATTTTGTTCCCTTGGCATCTTGTGTTCTCTCTTATTTCTGTCCATCCTTCCAGCAGGGTTCTCATAAAAATCTTATACTCAGTGTTTAGTATTATGAGAAAGCACAAGTTCCCAACTTCTCTCACTCCCTATTAACACTAGTTCCATTGTGCTAGTCATCTCACCTTCCATATGTCTCTGAACAGAGGTGCCAAGGAATTGCTCAGTGAGCTCATGGAGCCCAGCTGGCAGGCCATTACACCCAGAAGTTTCCTTCTCTCTTCAGCAATTTTATGATTTTGCTCATTTCTGGAACCTAGATGTCTGCTGTTAAATTATTTTCTCATCTTTGTGACACTACAATATTACTGTTTTCTGACTTCCTTTCTCTCCACACAAACATCCCACCATCAGAATTCTTATCTTGTTCCTACAATAGTTTGATATAAAATCCATCCAACATTCCATATGGCCCTTTTAAGAAAATCTAAATGTTTTCACCTGCCATGACACTCCCTGGTACTCTTCTGGCAAAATCTAAGAATTGTAAAACAATAATTTAATGTTGGCTTTAACTTTGTCTACCATTTTGAGTCTGTTTATAAAGATCTCTACCATTTGGCTTTTTTACTTTTATTATTTGTTCCAATTTCTTGAACTTTTTCTTTCCTTTTGTTTTTCATTAAGCATTTCTGCATTAATTATATAGGTTTCTTTAGTTCTTCTACCTCCTTTGGCTTTAATCCTTCCTCTGAGAGCCTTCACTTCTTTTAACACTTTCACCATCCCATCACTTTCAAGAGGACGCTTATGTTTCTTCTAATTATTCCTACTCATAGTTTTATTTTCTTTGTGTTCTAACAGGAATTTGCTTATTTTCCAAGTGACTCTCCCAAAACTTTCCAGCTGTTGGGACTAGCAGATGGTATAATGGTTACATCACTGGACTCCCACATAGTCGACTGTGGTTCAAGTTCTGGACCTGACAGCTTAAAACTCACACCAGGTGATGTGCATGTGTGCCCAAAATCTCAGGAGGAGAATGGACAAGGGATTCCAGCATGGCCATTCCCCTCGGGGAGTGAGTTCTTGCTTTCTGTCTGTTTTTCTCTGTCTCTGGTGGGTGCAGGCAACCTATAGCAAAACTCTCTCTAAAAAACAACAAACAAAATAAACCTTCCCAACTATTGAAAAATAAATGAGTTCTTATTACTGTATGAGTGTAAAGAAGTGTCTTCATTTTACCAAATGTACTCTGTTGAACTCACAATGCTATAGGAATACTTTCTTTTTTCTTTTTTTTAGATTTTTTTTTTGGAGAGGTTTTTTTAAATTTTTCCTGCTATAGGGCGCGTGTGCTCGCCAGAAAGACAGAGACAGAGAGATAGAAAGCGAGAAATCACACCCAGGGGGGATGACCACACCACAATCCCTTCTCCTCCATTCTCCTCTCGGGATCGTGAGCATGCGCGCACGCACCTGGAGTGAGTTTAAGCTGCCGCGTCCGGGACTCTAACCGTGTTCGACTACATGGGAGTCCAGCGATATAGTCATTATGCCAACTGCTGGTCCCAAGAATACTTTAATTTTTTTCAAGTATATTCCAGATAGGTAACCACAAATAAACCATAAGAAATATTATTTAATCCTTATAAGAGAATTCTCATCGTTTGGTTTTATAGGTTCCTTTCTGGTTATATTCAGTCTCTTCTCAAGATATCCTTATGGGAACCAGCGGTTAGCGTAATGGCTATGTCGCTAGACTCCCACGTAGTCAACCGCGGTTCGCGTCCCGGACCCGGTGGCTTAAAACTCACGCCAGGTGCGTGTGCGTGCGTGCCCAAGATCCGGAGAGGAGAATGGAGGAGAAGGGATTGCAGCGTGACCATCCCCCCTGGGGGGTGATTTCTCGCTTTCTGTCTCTCTCTGTCTGTCTGGAGAGCGCACGCACCCTATAGCAAAAAAACCTCTCAAAAAAAAAAAAAAAGATATCCTTATTACAATATGTAAGAAAGATATCAAACAATTACTTTCTCTTCAATTTCCTTGGGGGTGAAAGGTAAGTATGTGTAACTACAGTGCTGCGTTCCCCGCTGCCTGGGAAATCGCGCAGACTGTGGCGGCAAGATGCTGCCTGTGGCGGAATCGGTTGGAGAGGGCGCTGCAGCCTGCAGGGGACAACATGCCCACTGCCTAGCAGCTAGTCCACATGGGCTACAAGACCTCCTCCACCTCCATGATGCTTCTTACTGTATATGGGGGATACTTCTGCAGTGTCCAGGCCTCCCACTATTTCCAGAAGCGCAGCTCCCAGCGACAGGCTGCTGAGGAACAGAAGATCTCAGGAGTCCCACAGGACTTGGTGGCTTTTTCTCCAGAGCAAAGAGGCGTGAGGCACACTGTCGAAAGACCTCACCTGTAATTATTTCCAGGTCAGGAGGACGGGGGCCTTGATGGTTTACTGCTGGCAGAAGTACCTATGGTCTTTCTGATACTGCTAGTTTGACAGTTTGTGGAGGTTGCCAAATGACAGTAGGAATGTGAGGGTGAGGTACACCTATAGACATTAAATATTTTTGCCATGGTAACAACAACAACAGACAGGCAGACACATTCACAAACAGACTATTTCTAGCCTTCTTTTTTTTTTCTTTCTTTTTTTTTGGAGAGGTTTTTTGCTACAGGGTGCGTGCACTCACCAGAAAGACAGAGAGAGTCAGAGATAGAACGTGAGAAATCACCCCCCAGAGGGGATGGCCACGCCAGAATCCCCTCTCCTCCATTCTTCTCTCAGGATCCTGGGCATGCATGCACACAAGCCCGGCGTGAGTTTAAGCCACCAGGTCCGGGACTCGAACCGCAGTAGACTACATGGGAGTTCAGTGACATAGCCATTACGCCAACTGCTGGTCCCTATTTCTAGCCTTATTTACATCTACATTCAGATGGACCCAACTCAGATTTCAACACAGCCACTTCTCACTTAAAGACTGCTCTGTTTAATGACCACTCAGGATGATAACCAGTTCTCCGAAGTGGGGAATCTCCTTTCTCAGTGTCTCAGGAATCCCCGCTCTCTGTCTTTGACTCATTCCTGCAGTTAATATTCACTACACAAAGTGTTCACAATCATGCAAGACAACATATTCTGTTCATAAATTTGTACTTGATTATGCACTCACAGTAGTATTCAAAACTAATAAAAATTATTGCACTGGTTACATTATTGTGGTGTGGTGAGCTACTGCTTTCCAGTGCTTATCTAATGTGTACTTTGTGTATAAATAGGACTACATTATTCTAGCATGGTGTTGCATGATACTTACCGAAAGATACACACCCTATGGTGCCACAAGACATCAGCCTTTAAGCTCCTCGCTTAGTGGCCAATTAGTTTAATGACCTAGTCCGATCCTAGTTGTAGGAGTGAAACCTGGTGGCTAAGTGAGGAGTCCCTGGCTAGCCTTCAAACCCCCACAATACTTGAAACATCTTGCCTGGCACCAGAGTCAACCAGTAAGTGCCTCAGATACAGTTCTTTCAAAAACAAAATTTCTCTTTTTCACATGCAGTCCTATTTCCAATAAAAATGTCACCTTGTTTCTTTTTCATTTCCACCATTTATCAGAAATGAGAACTCCGTGAGACTAGAACTGTCTCTCTTGCTCATCCTGGTGTGTCCAACATCTGGTAGACTGTCTGACACTCATAAACACTGAACAAACGATTGCTGAATGAATCCCTAGCCTTTCATGTTCCGTACTCTTTATATTAATTCATCCTACCCTATAATTGACCTAAGCCAAGAGGCTGAGAAGAAATCTCTCGTACCTTAGGCTATACTTTACCCATATTGGAGCAATTATAATTATCCTTTAAACATTTTTTTGAACTCTCATTTATTTCCCCTAGTTATCACTGTCATTGCCTTAGGCCTTATTTGACCTCTCCTTTTTGTGACACACTACTTGTTTCTCTGGGATTTGGAGTCCATCTATATAGGCCAATTATTCTTGTTCTCCTTGGCCTTTACCATGTTAATTTCTTGACAGGTGTTTATTAGTCTTCCTGAGACTTTTCTTCTCTCTTCTGAGGCAGATGTTCTTTATCTCTCTTCTCAGCAAGAATTATCTTCTCCTGGTTATTTTCCTATAGCATTTTTTGCTCATCCTCAGCTAATTTTCCTCTAATCTTTCTTCCTCTGTATCTAAAACTTCAGCTTTAATTCTCTACCAGCTCCTTCTAAAGTCCTCTTAATGCTTTCCCCATCCCGCATGGCTTCTCTGAATTAATTTGGGTGTCTGTTCCCAGCTCAGTTGCTCCGCTTCTGTTTTCATTTGGGGACCCTGAATATGGCTCAGCTGTGCCTGCTTCACTTTCATTACAGACTGTTCTTGGGCAATCAGCACAACTAGGACCGTTTATTCAGAAGTTATATACAATTGGCTTTTTATAGATGTCATTTAGGTCTCCTTTTTCTCCACAACAGACGGGGGCCTTTTCCTGGACCACATCTCACACTTAGATGACTTCCACAGAAAATTCTATCTACTGTTATGTAACTGTCAAACCTGGCTGATGCTCAGAATCACCTGGGGAGCTTTAAAAAACACATATTCTTGGGAACCAGCAGTTAGTGTAATGGCTATGTCGCTGGACTCCCATGTAGTTGACCGCGGTTCACGTCCCAGACCCGGTGGCTTAAAACTCACGCCAGGCGCGTGTGCATGCGTGCCCAAGATCCCGAGAGGAGAATGGAGGAGAAGGGATTGCGGCGTGACCATCCTCCCTGGGGAGTGATTTCTCGCTTTCTGTCTCTATGTCTCTCTCTGTCTGGTGAGCGCACACGCCCTATAGCGAAAAACCTCTCCAAAATAAAAACCAAACAAACATATTCTTCCCTCTCCACCCCACAGTGTAATTTCTGGGGATGGCCCAGGAATCTTTATTTTAAAAAGCTTGAGTGAGTCTGACAGGCAGCCAGGTTAGTGATTACTCATCTACAGCACACATGTCTTTGGGTGGCACCTGTACCAGCTCAATCAAAATGAAATACCATTAATAATAACTAATGAGTATTAAATGCTTCTTTTGCATCAATCCTGTGTTGAGTGCTTTTCAAGTAGTATCTCATCTAATACTTACACCCGCTCTGTGAGATAGACACAATTGTTTTCTCTATTCACTAATGAGGAAACCATGTCCCAGGTCATAGGCCTACAGATTCTGTCTGGGTAATCTCCCAACAAGGCCCATTCCACACTCTGTGCCCTTGACTCCCATGGACACAAACTAGATCTAGTAAGTCATTATGCTTTTTTGCCTCCCTCTTCACTACTCTTACATCTCAAACTCAGAATGTAATCAACATTATAAATACACCTGTAAGTTTTACTCGCCCTGTCTCGAAGCAAGGTTAATTTTTTTTTTTTTTTTTTGTCAGAAGGCATGCGCACTCACCAGAGAAAGGAAAAAAGGGGGGAAAGCACCTCCCCAATGGGGTGCGGTCACACTGGAATCCTTTTTCCTCTATTTCTCCATCTCGTCAGGATTTGAGGGGCTCGCGCACACATACACTCAGTGTGTTTTTCAAGCCACTGGGGGCTGTGATTCAAAGTGTGGTCAGTCATGCGAACTATGTTGCCCAGCATACAGCACTTAACTGTTGCGCTATGGGGCTGGTCCCTAGTTACATTTAAAGAGAATGCAAGAGGGGCCAACAAGTGGCATGTTGGTTAAAGTGCTGGACTCCCACATGGTCAACTCCGGTTTGAGTCTCAGACCTGGTGACTTGCTTTCTCACTCTCTCTCTCTCTTTCTCGTGAGCATATGCGCCCTGGAGCAAAATTAAAAAAAAAAAAGAAAGAAAGAAAAGAAAAAAAGTATAGGGGGTCAGCGGATGGCCTAGCAGTTATATCACTGGATTCACATATAGATGACCCGTTGGTTTCAAAATCATGCCAGGTATATGTTCATGTGTGCACAAGATCCTGGCAGAAGAAGGGATTGTGGTGTGGCCATCTCCCCGGGGGGTGACTTCTCACTCTCTCTGTCTCTGTCTCTCTCTCTCTGGTGAGTATGTGCACCCAAAGGTAAAAATCTCTTTTAAATAAATAAATAATGGCAAAAACAAGTAAAATTAAAATAAATAATTCTTAAAAAATAAAGAAAACGAATGAGGTCTTTGGTCTTGGTTAGCTAAATACCACAATTCTTTTTACTCACTCATTTGTGTTATTACAAATTTATATTTTATTGTGGTGCTCAGCTGTTACTTATTCAATCAATCATTTGTAAGTATTTATTGAGTGTTCACTATATGGTAGGCCCAGGGATACAATATTTGGTATTGTATTGTAATATTGGTATTGTAATCTTCACAAAGAAGATTCACAAAGAGATCAGCCTTGGTGATGCAGCAGGACAGCATACTGTGCCAGAAGCCACAAGGCTAAATGCTGGTTCAGATCCTGAGTTGACCTGAAAATATGCCAGATGTGTGCATGCCCAAGATCCTGAGGAGATAGAGGGCTAGTGGATGGGGAACACAATGTGAGGAGCCCCTGATGAGGGTTCCTGACTCTCTCTCTCTCTCTCTCGCTTTCTCTCTCTCTCATGCATTTGTTATCTCTCATGAATAAAATAAATATTTTAAAAAAGATGACTCATGAGCCAGCAAGTGGCATGCAGTTGAGATGCTGGATTCCCACATGGTCAACTGCAATTTGAATGCCAGACCCAGCAGCTTGAAAAGCATGCCAGGCACATGCAGATGTGCCTAAAATCCTGAGAGGAGAATGGAGGAGAAGGGACTGAATGTGACCACTCCCACTGGTGGATAATTTCTCACTTTCCTTCTCTTTTTCTCTCTCTGGCAAGTACACACACCCTATGGCAAAAATCTACAAAAAAAAAAAAAAAAAAGGAGAATCACAAAGCATCACTATAGTTTGTTTATTCATTCATTTCATCAGCCAGTCACAAGGAAATATTCCTTAACCACCTAATAAGTAAAATACACCATGCAAAGCCTAGAGACAATGCAATACACAAGAAACAGAGAGAAGTCTGGCTGAAGAATACATATTTTGGAGACAAGAGCATAGAGTGTACTTAAGATTTGTGAGTGAATAGCATTTCTTAGGAATAGTATAAAATGAAAAGAAGATCTTGGAAAATTATAAACTGTAACACTTGGTGAATAGAGGTGAAGCCAGCAAAGGAAACTAAAAGTAAACTGAGAGATAGGAGGAAAATGGGAGGGTAGGAGAGTCTGGTGTCATGGAATCCAAGAGCATTAGAGTACCAGAAAAAAGATATGGGGATATCAGAAATAGGAATATAAAATGTAGAAGTGAACAAAGACGACTCTCTTTTCAAGAAGTTTACTGGAGGCCAGCCATAGTGGTACAGCAGTAACACACCAGTCTGCAATGCTTGAGATCATGTGGTAAGGTCCCAAGTTTGCATCTCAGGGTCTCCCTGTGCAGGCAGGCGTGAACATTCCCATCACCCTGGCTGGCTGAGGCTGAAGATAGAATTGTAGCATGAAAACTCTATTCAGGACACCTGCCTCTCTGCCTCTAACTCTCCTTCTGTCTCCCTGTCTCATGAAAGAAATAAATGGATAAACTTAAAAAAGAAGGGGGGAATGAGGCAGGTAGTGTGGAGGTTGGGCACTAGATTTCCACACGGCTGACCACAGTTCAAGACCTGGACCTGGTGGCCTTTGTTTTTTCACTTTCCCTCACTCTCTCTGATGACTATAGTGAGTTCAAATAATAATAATAATAACAATGATAAAAAATAGGGAGGCAAAGTATTAATGTCACAAAGAAATGTGGTATTATCTGTTGAGCATATTTTGTAGTTTTTATCAACTGTATTAGGGAGAAATGTTCACCTGTTGAAATATCCATTTTGTAAGACAAATAATAATGTGATTGAATATATAAAAGAAAATGAAATGAAAAATAAAATAAAAAAATAATTCTTTAAAAATCTTTAAAAATAAAGAAAGAATTTGACTGAAAAGGGAAGGAAGATTCAAGTATTTTTATTTTTGTAATTGCTGAGAAGTAAGTATAGACAGAGAGACTGATATAAGAGAATGAGTAGATAAATAACAACACAAGGCTTTTGAAAAAGTGAAGGAGATTGGATCCAGAGAAGAGGTGAAAAAGCTGGTTCTAGAGAAAGAAAGAACCTCATATTCTAACAAAGAGAAATGACGGATAGATGCAGATGTAGGTATGTCTACAGATTTGAAAGGAAAAGTTGTATCAGTCCAACTCTTGGTCACACAGGAGAAAAGATTATCTGTTGAGCTTGAGGAAGAAGAAATGGAGTTTAAATGTCTTCTTTACTGTTTCCCTTACATTTATTCCTCAGTATTTTTTATTGTTATTATAAATGGAATCGTTTTCATAATTTCTTTTTCAGATAGTTCATTGTGAATAGAAATACAGCTGAATTTTTTTATCTTTTTCTTTTTTTTTTTTTTTTGGAGAGGTTTTTGCTATAGGGCGCGTACTCTGGCCAGACAGACAGAGAAAGTGAGAAATCACCCCCTGGGGGGATGGCCACGCTGCAATCCCTTCTCCTCCATTCTCCTCTCGGGATCTTGGGCACGCACACACACGCACCCGGTATGAGTTTTAAGCCACCGGGTCCGGGATGTGAACCGCAGTCGACTACATGGGAGTCCAGTGACATAGCTGTTACGCTAACTGCTGATCCCATCTTTTTATTATTTTTTTTGAGAGAGATTTTTTGCTATAGGGCACATGTGCCTGCCAGAGAGACAGAGACAGAGAGAAAGAAAACAAAAAATCACCCAGGGGAGGATAGCCATGCCACAATCCCTTCTCCATTCTTCTCTCAGGATTTTAGCCAAGCACGCACACATGCCCAGCGTGAGTTTCAAGACACTGGGTCCAAGACTTGAACCATGGTCAACCACATGGGAGTCTGCACTTTAACCACTGTGCTACTTGCTAGGTCCCTGAATTTTGTATCTTGAGTTTGTATTCTACAATTTTATCATATTTGTTTATTAGTTTTAACAATCTGAGTCCCGGTTCATTTTTTTTTCCCTCATACTTTTCTTTATCTCATGAGAATGAGAGACAGACAGACAAAGAGAAAAACTCAGCAGGATCTCATGTCAAAATTCCCCTCAGCCTTCCCAGCCATCCAGGATCATGGGTGTGCACACTTGGCATACACAAGTTGACTATTTCCGCTGTGCCACTGAGCTGGTCCTGGTTCCTTTTTTTGATAGCTCATAGCTAACTATCCTATAAGTGTAATTGGGATTATTTTATAATAAATGCTTCCACTAAAGCTTTGATATTTTCCCAATGCCCAGTTGTTAGTTTTCTTGTGATTTATCCCCTTCAAGAGGGTCACCTGGCCCAGCTACTGTGGTATAGTGGTAATGCTAGTGCCCTGTACGCTACAGTGCTGAAAGTCACATGGCAACGGTGATTCAAATCTTAGGTAGGCCTGAAAAACATGCCAGGTGTGTGCACAGGCAGATAGGATCCTGTGGGACTGGATGGCTGAGGAAAGGGGACCAGAGCAGGACCGGGACCTCTCCGCCTCTCTCTTCTCTCCCTCCTTCCTCCTTCCATTCTTTTCCTCTCTCACCACACTTTCTATCATTTTTTTAAAAGGAAAAAAAGAGAGTCATCTATACACTGTGAAGTCTTTCTAAATAATTCATAAAAATAGCAGATGAGACCAGTCCCAAAATTGATCCCTGTATTTCCCATTTATAATTCTCCATCTGTAAAAGTTAATGTGGTGCAAAAAAACTACCAGATTAGAAATCAGAAGACCTAGATTTTAATTCCAACATCAGGTACTAGTCATGAGACTATAGGTAAATTATTTTTAAAAGCTTTACTTTTGGGGGCCAGTATCTGCCATGGTGATTAAGATGCTGGACTCCCAGATGGCTGACCATGGTTCAAATCCCAGATCCAGAGGCTTGAAAAATCACACTGGGCATGTGTGCATGAATGGCCCAAAATCCCGAAAGGAGAATAGAAGAGAAGGGACTGCTATCTCTCTGTGTATTTCTTGGGTGATCACATGCACTGTAATGGCAAAAACCTAAAAATAAATAAATAAACTTTAGTTTTTTCCTCTATAAAATGGGAACTGCAAGACCTCCTTACCTCATAATTTAGTTATATATATCAAGTTAACCTGCCTCTCAAATCTATTCTTTTCTATTCTTGCTGCCATTGTTTTATATTTAGACCCATAGTTCTTGCCTAAATTTCTGCAGTAATTTATTTTCTCACTGATTTTACTTCTATTTCATTTACCTATAATCATTTTCCATGCACACACGTGAAATTATTTTTTCCAAAACAAATTTTATTATATTGCTTCTCACTACTTAGAAGGTGGAATTAAACACTAGTATGGAATTTACGGCTTTTAAAAGTCTAGTCCTAGAGATCCCAGAAATAAACCATCATATATATGGTCAACTGATTTGTGACAAGGATGCCAACAGTACTAACACGGAAATAAGAGTCTCTTCAACAAATGATGCCAGTTGTCCTGGCAACTGGACCTTTACATGCAGAAGAGTAAAGTTAGACTCTAAACCACACAGGAAAATTAGCTCAAATGGATCGAAGATCCAGTTTAAATGCTGATTCTATAAAATTCCTAGAAGACAACAGAAAAAAAGTCGTGAACTTAAATTTGGTAATGGTTTCTTAAATTTGACATAAAAAACACAGGCAACTAAAGGGACCAGCAGTTGCGTAATAGCTATGGACTCCCACATAGTCAACCTCGGTTCACGTCCCAGACCCAGTGGCTTAAACTCACACCGGGTGCATGTGCGTGCATGCCCAAAATCCTGAGAGGAGAATGGAGGAGAAGGGATTGCAGCATGGCCATCCCCCCTGGGGGGTGATTTCTCACTTTCTGTCTCTCTGTCTCTGTCTGTCTGGCGAGCACACAAGCCCTATAGGAAAAACTTCTCCCCCTCCCCCCCAAAAAAGAAAAAACACAGGCAACTAAGACAAATAAACAAAACAGAACTTCATTAACATTAATAATGCTCATGCATCAAAGGGCACTATCAACAGGGAGAAAATATCTGCAAATCATGTATCTGATAAGAGTTTAATATCTGGAATTCATAAATAACTCCTATAGCTTAACAACAGA
Source organism: Tupaia belangeri chinensis (assembly GCF_000334495.1). Taxonomy (NCBI): domain Eukaryota; kingdom Metazoa; phylum Chordata; class Mammalia; order Scandentia; family Tupaiidae; genus Tupaia; species Tupaia belangeri. Next base: position 958,090 of record NW_006200910.1, on the reverse strand, counting down.
CCCAATTTAAAAACAGGCAAAGGGTTTGAATAGACTTTTCCCCCAAGAAAATAAAAATGGGGTCAGCCCCATGGCCTAGTGGTGAAGGGAGCTGGATCCCACATGGCTAACTGCATGGTTCAAGTCCCAGCCCTCGCAGCTTGAAAAACACACCAGGTGCATGTACATATATGTCCTAAGCCCAGATAGCATGGAGAAATGCAGAGGGATTGCAGCGCGACATCCCATTGCGGGGGTGCTTTCTCCCTCTCCATCTCTGTCTCTCCATCTCTCTGTCTCTCTCTGATGAATGTGCCTACCCTCTGGCAATAACTAAAAATAGCAGATAAAAATGGCCAAGAAAAAAAGAAAAAAAATATTCAGTACCGTGACCAGCAGTTGGTGTAACGGTTATGTCACTAGACTCCCATGTAGTCGACTGTGCTTCAAGTCCTGGACCTAGCGGATTAAACTCATGCCAGGTGTGTGCGTGCGTGCCCAAGATCCCAAGAGGAGAATGGAGGAGAAGAGACTGTGGCACGGCCATCCCCCCTGGGGGGTGATTTCTCACTTTCTGTCTCTCTGTCTCTGTCTTTCTGGTGAGAGCACGTGCCCTATAGTGAAAAATCTCTCAAAACAAACAAAAACAAAAACAAAACAAAACAAAACAAAAACAAAGTAAGATAATACTCCACTCTCACCAGGATGGTTATAAAAACAAAAACAAAAATAGTATGTTGATAAATGTGTGGAGAAACTGGAACCTTTGTACATTGCTGGTAGGAATGTAAAATAGTACATCTATAGTACATCTATAATAGGAAAAACCAAACAATTTTTAACCCTGTTTTTTAATTTGCATTACTTTATTCCTCTTTTTTATACTTTTAGGGTTAACTGGTGCTTGTAACTTCTGTAACTAATCAGTAACAATTGCAACAAATAAGGTAATAAATAAACCTTTTTGCTGAGAAGAGGAAACTTAAGCCATTTGCTCTAGGTAATGGTCACAAAAATGCAACCCCAGACAAGAAATCCTGAGATGGAAATGTTTACTCAAGGGACACAATGTACCAGGCTAAATTGAGAAAACTGTAGTGTTATCCTTCACTATTATAGTTATTCACTTTGGATGTTTAAATTATTTTGTTAAACAGTACAATTTAAATATGTTGTAGCTTCCCTTAATTTATCAATGTATGTCACCAATCTGAGTTAACAGATTCAAAGTTGCCATAAGAACAAAAACAGGATCAGGACCAGCAGTTAGCATAATGGCTATGTCGCTGGACTCCACCACGGTTCACGTCCTGGACCTGGTGGCTTAAAACTCATGCAGGGCACGTGTGCGTGCGTGCCCAAGATCCCGAGAGGAGAATGGAGGAGAAGGGATTGCGGCGTGACCATCCCCCCTGGGGGGTGATTTCTCGTTTTCTGTCTCTCTCTGTCTGTCTGGCGAGCGCACGTGCCCTATACTGAAAACCCCCCCAAAAAAAAAAAAAAAAAGGAAAAGAACAAAGACAGGGTCATATACAGAACAATTTTGGGAAAATCATGAGGGTAAGGGTAACACTAACTAGCTAAATTCATGTTATATCGATAGATAGCAATGGATAAGCAAGACGTGTCACAGTAGTAATGTGTCGGAAGTTTCTGCTCTGGGAGTTGGTTGTGAGCTCGTCAGCTCTCGGCTACGCCCTGCGCCCTGCGCCCAAGCACAACCACATACACTCTGTTTCTCGTTCCATGCTTTGCCTCTGATTATACTCAGTAATGGCTGCTGGGCGTTAGCCTGCAGCACACCCACTGTGGTGGTGATTCCTTATAAGTTAAATATAGAAGACAACTCAGCAATTCCACTCCTAGGTATTTATCCAAAACCATTGAAACTGGGGACTCCAACAAATACCTGTACACCATCATTCATGGAAGTGTTATAATAATCAAAAGGGGGAAACAACTCGTCTGTCAACAGATGAATGAATAAACAAAACATGACACATACGTGTAATGGAGTATTATTCAGCCACAGAGGAATAGAGTTCCAATACATGCTATTGACATGGATGATCTTTGAAAACATCATGCTAAATGACATAATAAATAATTAATGGGACAAATATTAGAACCAGCAGGTGTCATGGTGGTTAGGGCAATGGACTCCCACAAAGCCAACAGCAGTTTGAGTCCTGGACCTGGCAGCTAGCATTCTCACTTTCTCGCTCTCTCTTTTTCTCTCTAGTGAGCACATGTGCCCTGTAGCAAATTAAAAATAATAATGTCAATAATAATAAATTATATAATTTTTTAAAAAATGGACAAGTACTGTATAATTCCATTTATGTAGGTATCTAGTATGGACAAATTAATAGAGACAGAAAGTAGAATAGAGGTTATCAGAGGCTGAGGATAGGAGGAATGGAGAGTTACTGCTTAATGGGTAGAATTTTTGGGATGGTGAAAAAATTCTGGAAATAAAACTTTTTCTAGTGATAATGATACAACACTATGAATATTCTTAATGCCACCGAACTGAACATTTAAAAATAGTTAAAACAGTATACTTTATGTCATATATATTTTACAGTAAAATAATAATAATGACAAAGAGTTTGGCTGAAAATAGTTTTTTTTTTCTTTTTTTGGATAAGTTTTTGCTATAGGGCTTGTGTGCTCGCCAGAAAGACAGAGAGAGACAGAAAGCGAGAAATCACCCCCAGGGGGATGGCCATGCCACAATCCCTTTTCCTCCATTCTCCTCTCGGGATCTTGGGCACGCATGTGCACGTGCCCAGTGTGAGTTTAAGCCACCGGGTCCATGTCAACTACATGGGACTCCAGTGACATAGCCATTATGCTATCTGCTGGTCACGAAAATAGTTTTATCTGAGCCATAATTTTCTCTACTTCCCACCATGTATCCTACATTCCACTCTACTATTCTTTTTTTTGGAGAGTTTTTTTTTTTTTTTTTTTTTTTTTTTTTTGTGCTATAGGGTGCGTATGCTCGCCAGACAGAGACAGAGAGACAGAAAGCGAGAAATCACCCCCCAGGGGGGGATGGTCATGCCGCAATCCCTTCTCCTCCATTCTCCTCTCGGGATCTTGTGCACGTATGCACACGCGCCCAGCGTGAGTTTAAGCCACCGGGTCCGGGGTTCAAACCGTGGTTGACTATGTGGGAGTCCAGTGACATAGCCATTACGCTAACTGCTGGTCCCTCCACTCTACTATTCTATAGGCAGTAGAATCTGCCTGAACTTCTATGAAGGTACAAAATACTTTCTTTTTTTGGCTTCATATATGTTCCTTCTGGCCTTATTCCTTTCTCATTTTATTGAACTACTAAAGATCATTTCTCCAGTGAACCTTTTCTGTCTTGACTTCCTAAAGAAGTGAATAAATTGTCCTTTGTACTCTCAAATCCCTTTGTAAATAGCTCTCCTACAACATTTAATCATTCATTATGACTTATTTTTCTGTGTGGGTCTCCACCATTAGCTAGTGTTCCTCAAAGAAAAGTACTGGATCTTATTATCTTTTTATGCCTAGCACCTAGTACATAGTCTCAACTTTCCCAGATAAATGACTTATGCATATAACAAGCTTTGAAAAGTCATAAAGCACCATATCAATAAAAGGCCTATTTTATTCTACCCTTTGTAAACTGATTTCATTTTAGTTTTTCCATTATATGAGACAAATCCCTTATGATATGCAATATATAAGATAACTCATTTTTTTCTCATTATATTCCCATGTAACTAATCCTGTTTTCTCTTCTTGATTTAAATGCTAAGAGGAACCTAAAATATATTTTTTTAGTTTCTAAATTAACAAAATGCTACTTTAGGTTGGAGAGGTTTTTGCTACAGGGTGCGTGCGCTCGCCAGACAGACAGAGAGAGACAGAGAGGCATAGAGACAGAAAGTGAGAAATTATCCCCCAGGGGGGATGGCCACGCCGCAATCCCTTCTCTTCCATTCTCCTCTCGGGATCCTGGGCACACACGCACACGCGCCCAGCGTGAGTTTCAAGCCACCGAGTCTGGGACATGAATCGTGGTCAACTACATGGGAGTCCAGCAAATGCAATATATAAGATAACTCATTTTTTTCTCATTATATTCCCATGTAACTAATCCTGTTTTCTCTTCTTGATTTAAATGCTAAGAGGAACCTAAAATATATTTTTTTAGTTTCTAAATTAACAAAATGCTACTTTAGGTTGGAGAGGTTTTTGCTACAGGGTGCGTGCGCTCGCCAGACAGACAGAGAGAGACAGAGAGGCATAGAGACAGAAAGTGAGAAATTATCCCCCAGGGGGGATGGCCACGCCGCAATCCCTTCTCTTCCATTCTCCTCTCGGGATCCTGGGCACACACGCACACGCGCCCAGCGTGAGTTTCAAGCCACCGAGTCTGGGACATGAATCGTGGTCAACTACATGGGAGTCCAGCAACATAGCAATTACGCCAACTGCTGGTCCCAAAATGCTACTTTAGGTCTACCAGCATGTTTCAAACACATTCTATGTATGCTAGAAAGATAATAAGTTGTTAATAAGTGGTTTTACATTAGAACATTTTGATCATGTTTTCCAGAAAAGGTAGTATAATCAGGTGTGTGAATAATATCTCTAACAGCCCAGCACATATTTATGCATGTTCTGAATCAAGAGCCAATGCAAATGTTGAACTAATCAGCAAATATTTACCGAGTTCACATATAGGACATAGTATAAAATATGTGTTTACAACTTTTAGAGTAGATTTTTATAGTAAAGAAATTCATGATAAATAGTTAGAAGAAAAGAAGGAAACAGATCCAATATACATGTGCAAATATGGCCATTCACTCAGCAGTTATTTACTGACTGGGTACAAATCAGTTACTCAACACATAAGCAGATTAAGAAATATGAACTCTGCCCTCAAGAATCGTAAATATTGAGGGAACCAGCAGTTAGCGTAATGGCTATGTCGCTGGACTTCCATGTATTCGACTGCAGTTCGCGTCCTGGACCCAGTGGCTTAAAACTCACGCCGGGCGTGTGTGCGTGAGTGCCCAAAATCCCGAGAGGAGAATGGAGGAGAAGGGATTGCAGCATGGCCATCCCCCCTGGGGGGTGATTTCTCGCTTTCTATCTCTCTGTCTCTCTCTGTCTGTCTGGCGAGCACACGTGCCCTATAGCGAAAACCTCTCAAAAAAAAAATAAATAAAAAAAGAATCTTAAATATTGGGGCCAGGCAGTGCCACAGAGATAACACAATTAGACCAGTAAGAGAAAGATTCTGAGTTTCCTGGAACTTCCCTGAGCATGCTGGGCTCTCTCTCTCTCTCCATATATGTACGGGCCAAACCTAAAAAGATAATTAGGAACTTGGCAAACAAGCAAAAAGGAACAGAGGGAAAATGACTGAGACAGATAGTATGACAGCACGAAACAGCAAGGGACACCTAAAGATGACAAAACATTAGGCCTAGAGTTAAGGGCTATGCATAGGGTGCAGGATCCCACATAACCAACCATAGTCAAATCCTAGTCCCAGCGGCTTAAAAAACACACTTTGTGTGTGTGTGCGCCCCAAATCCTGATGGGATGGAGAAGTCGAAGAAGAGGACTACAGTGGAACCACGCCCTATAAGGAGGTATTCTCTCTCTCTCTGGCAAGCGCAAGCACCTACTGGCAGAAGAAACAAACAAACAAAAAACAAGAGGATGGAATGTTTAGATTATAAAAAATGCAGGATACATATAAGGCTGAAAACAGATGTAGAGCTTAGATCACGAAGGAAGGACCTTATATGTACTGAGAAATCAGAAGCTTATGCTGTAGGCAATAAACGCATAAAGGTTCAGGTGGAATCAATTACCTTCCTATATTCAATGTAGCTGATGAAAATCACACAAGCAGGATATAAGTAAAACTATTCATTTATGTTGATTAAGCCTCACGTAGCGGTCAACCTTGTCCATAATCTTATAATGCTTATTTTTTTAAAATGTTGTACTGCCAGAGGGCATACATACTCACCAGAGACAGAAAGAGAAACCCCTCCCACCCCACTGCAAGGGGCATGGTCACACTGCAATTCCTTTTCCTCTATTTCCCTATCCCATCAGGATTTGGGGAATGCTCACACATGAGCCAGTGTGTCTTTTAAGCTGCTGGGGCTGGGATTCAAATCACAGCTGGCTGTGTGGGATCCAGCTCCCAATTAACAGCATTTACCACTGTGCTAGTATAATGCTAGCTGTGGTTTCCTCAGAAATAGCCCCTTACGAATTTGAGGAAGCTGCCTGCCTATTTCTATTTCACTAAGCATTTTTAACTATGAGCAGGTGTTAAATTTTGTCAACTACCATTTCTGCAAGAATTCCCAATCTTATGATTTTACTTAACATTGTACTAGAGGCATTAGACAGTAAATAAGGCAAAAAATAAATAAAATAGGACCAGCCAAGTGGCTAGTCCATAATATACTGAATTGTAGTGCCAGAAGCCACATTGTCATCCCTGGGTTGCAATTCCCAGGTATGTGTGCAGGCACCCAAATTCTAAGGAGTTGAAGGGTTGGGTAAAAGGATAGGGTAAAAGGAATAGGACACTGTCCAAGGGTGCTTTTCTCTGTCTCTCTCATGTATATACAATCTTTATCATAAAAAAGAAATTTAATGTTTAAATTAGAGGCCAACAGGTGGCTTGGTGGTTAAGGTGCTAGACTCCCACATGGTCAATTGTGGTTTGAGTCCTGTAGCTGGCAGCTTGCTTTCTCACTCTTCCTCTCTCTGTCTCTGGTCAAATTGAAGAAGAAGAAATAAAATAAAATAAACAATTCTTTAAAAAATGTTTAACTTGGAACCAGCAGATAGTATAATGGTTATGTCACTGGACTCCTATGTAGTCGACCACAATTTGAGTCCTGGACCTGGTGGCTTGGAACTCATGCTGGGCATTGTGCATGTGTGACCAAAATCCCAAGAGGAGAATGGAGGTGAAAAGACTGAGGTGTGGCCAACCCCCTTGTGGGGTGATTTCTCACTTTCTGTCTCTCTGTCAAGTGCACAGGCCCTATAGCAAAAGTCTCTCTTTTAAAAAAAGCTTGATAAAAAAAAAAAAAAGCTTGATTTAAATTTTTAAAAAGAATGGAATAGAATAGAAAGCATCAGATTAGAAAGTGGAAAAAAACTGTCTTTATTTGCAGATGGCACTATCATATACACAGAGACTTCTAAGAAATCTAAAAACTGTTTCTGCGGGGTACGAGTGGCTTTTTTTACACATTCCTTAAATTCTATTAGAACTAGATGAGTTCTATTAGACCCAGTTCCATTAGAAGTAATGAGTTCTGGGCAAGCTGATGGTGTGGTGGTTGGGGCGGCTGGATTCCACATGGTCAGCTGTGCAATTCAAGTCCTGGACCTGCCAGCTTGAGGAACACATTGGGTGTGTGTGCATACACACCCAAAATCCCAAGAAGAGAATAGAGAAGGGACTGTAGTGTGGCTGTCCACCTTGAGAGATGAGTCCTTAATTTCTCTCTCTCTCTCTGTCTCCCCAGTGAGAACATGTGCCCTATAGCAAATTAAAAAAAGAAAAAAAAAAAGAATGAATTACTGATATACTCCACAACTTAGGTAAATCTCAAAATCATTTTGTTGGTCCAATAGGTGGTATGGTGGTTAAGGTGCTGGATTCCCACATGGCTGACTGTGGCTCAAGTCCTAGACCCAACAGCTTAAAAATCATGCCAGGCACATGTGCTCATATGCCCCAAATCCCAAGAGAACAAAGCAAAAAAAGAGATTACAATGTGACCACCCCCAAGCCCCAGAGAGTAATTTCTCACTTTCCCTCTCTATCTCCCTGCCTCTCTCGTCTCTGGCGAGTACATACGTCCTATAACAAAAACCTAAAAAAAAAAAATTATGTTTAGTGAAAGAAGCCCAATGCAAAAGAGTATATGCTATATAATTTCATTTACAATATTCTAGAGAAACCAAATTAGTCCATGAAAGAAAGCAGAAGGGCTATTGTTACCTGAGGTCAGAGATAGAGAAAAGACAAAGGGACAGAAGGAAGCTTTGAAGGGATGATAATAAAAACGTGCTGTATCTTGATTACAGTGGTGGTTACACTGGTGTAGAAAGCTATCAAAATCAAGTTATACTCTTTAAATATATGCAATCTATTATATGTAAAATATACTTCAATAAAGTTGTAAAAGACTAAAATTAAATCATGAAAAAGAGGAGTGAGAGAGCCAATCAATGTCTTCTTATTGCCTTTAACGTAACTCATACATCTTTTTACAATCTAACTTCAGTCTTGCGTTCCAGCATTAAATATTTTTTTAAAAGTTTTTAAAGAATTATTTATTTAATTTTATTATTATTATCATTATTTTAATTTGACCAGAGAGCAAAAGAGAGAGGGGAGGGAAGAAAACAATCTGCCAGGTCTGGGATTCAAACCATAGTCAGCCATGAGTGAGTCCAGTGCCTTAACTACCATACCATCTGCCAAACCCCCAGCATTAAATATTACCATTCTCTTTCTAGATCTCTCACTCCATTTACTAAGCTTTTAACTCCTCAAGTTCTACATGTTTCCACCTACTCTACATGCAACATCCTACATGTAGAACCCTAAGACTTTTATTCTTCCCCAAACCTCTCACTCATTTTTTTATGTAATTAAAGCCTAGTTTTCTTTTAAGACTCAACTTAAACTCTCTCTCAAGAATGACTTCCTTGGGACCTGCAGTTGGCGTAATGGCTATATCGCTGGACTCCCATGTAGTCAACCGTTGTTCACGTCCCGGACCCGGTGACTTCAAACTCACGCCGGGCGCATGTGTGTGCATGCTCAAGATCCCAAGAGGAGAATGGAGGAGAAGGGATTGTGGTGTGGCCATCCCCCCTGGGGGGAGATTTTTCGCTTTTTTCTCTCTGTCTCTCTCAGTCTGTCTGGCGAGCGCACGTGCCCTATAGCGAAAACCTCTCCAAAAAAAAAAAAAAAGAATGCCTTCCTAAATCTCTAAACTATGAAAGGTCCTCCCCTCATATCCCTGCTCAAGAGAAAGTTTGAGTCCTGGACCTGGTGGCTTGCTTTCTCACTTCCCCCTTTCTCTCTGTCTCTCTCTGGTGAACACGTGTGCCCTACAGCAAAATAATAATAATAATAATAATAGTAACAATAATAATGATAATAAATTAAATAAATAAGTCTAAAGGAAAAAATCTACTCCTTATTGAACTAGGCTACAATCTACTGAGTCTAGTGGTTAAGGAATCCAGATCTCACATGACTGAACACAGTTCAAATCCTGGCCCCAGTAGCTTGAAAATCATGCTAGACACATGGGTATGCACACTCAAAATCCCAACGGAATGGAGAAATAAAGGAAGGATTGCAGAGTGACTGTGCCCCTTTGGAGGGTCCTTTGTCCTTCTCTTTCTCTCACTCTTTTTTTTTCTCTCTGGTGTGCGCACACACCCTGGGGGGGATGGCAGCATCAAGACCCTGTTGGGGGTGCTGTCTTTCTGTTTCACTGTTTACCTTTTTTACTCATGGAAGAAATTGATTATTTTTTTAATAAAAATAATAGTTTCTTTCCCACTATGGAGTGGGCAGAAGGGAGCTCCTTGAATGTCCTTTTATCTTTTCTCTGCATAACTAAATCCTAGTCAATATTTTACCATAAGTGGTTCATTTTATGATGGCCATAGAACTTCCTAAAATTACTCAAGAAGCAAGAGAAAAATGGAGAAGTATGAAAATAAAAAGGGAGACAGAAAAGTGAAGATATATTTCTAAGATCAATAGTACACAGAACAGCAGGTACTCAATATATTTTTGCCAGTTGAATTACATTTGGGTTTCCTGAAAATAATACAAGACCAAATTTCTTCAAGATTAACTACTATACCAATGTACCCAGGGATAAAAGGAACAGACATTATTAAATGTCAAGCTCATCTCTGGACAGCACTCTATATATTTTATAGCATTAGTTCTCATTTTTTTCCTAAGAGAGAATTTGCTATAGGGCATGTGTGCTCGCCAGAGAAACAAAGAGAGAAAGTGAGAGGGGGTAGGCCACTCCACAATCCTTTCTCCTCCATTCTCATTTCAGGATCTTGAGTACACACGCACACACACCCAGTGTGAGTTTTTGTTTGTTTGTTTTTTTGGGATTTTTTTTGAGAAGTTTTTGCTATAGAGTGTGTGCGCTCGCCAGCCAGCCAGAGAGAGACAGAGAGACAAAAAGCGAGAAATCACCCTCCGGGTGGATGGCCACGTCGCAATCCCTTCTCCATTCTCCTCTTGGGATCTTAGACATGCATGCACACGTGCCCGGCATGATTTTAAGCCACCGGGTCCGGGACTCTAACCGTGGTTGACTACATGGGAGTCCAGTGACATAGCCATTATGCTAACTGCTGGTTCCTCCCAGTTTTAAGCCACCAGTTCCAGGACTCATACCACTATCAACTACATGGGAGTCCAGCAATGTAACTATTATGCTATTTGCTGTCCCAGTCCTCCCCATTTTAAAGGGGAGGAAATGGGTTTAAGAGCTATAAAATAATGACAAAATTGTAAACTCGAATCTGTTTCTCTTCAAAAGCCCTTGCTCTTTCCAGTAAACTATATTGCCACAGAGTATAGAATATATATTTTAGAAGTTACCTAACCAACAAATAAAGTTAACTTTTAAGTATCATTATGTCCATTTGTTTCTTTGGGCTATTGTAACAAAGTACTACAAACTGGATGACTTAAAATAACAAAAATGTATTGTCTTGGGGGCCAGAAGGTGGTGTGGTGTGGTGTGGTTAACATGCCAGACTTCCATAGGTCAAATGCAGCTGGAGAGCCAGACCTGGTGGTTTGCTTTCCCACTTTCTCTCTGTCTTTCTCTGGTGAGCACACAGCCCTATAAAAAAATTTAAAATAAGGGACCAGCAGTTAGCGTAATGACTATGTTGCCGGACTCCCATGTAGTCGACCGTGGTTCGCATCCCAGATTCTAGTGATTTCTCAGTTTCTGTCTCTCTTGGTCTCGCAAGCACACACGCCCTATAGCAAAAATCTCTCCAAAAAAAATTAAAATAATAATATTAATAAATAAAATAAAATAATTATTTCTAAAAAAATATATTGTCTCACAGTTCTGAAGGGTAGATGTTCAAAATCAAGGTGTAGGCAGAGCTCTACTCCTACTGGAGCCTCTGGGATCCTTCCAGCTTCTGGTAGTCACAGGTGTTCTTTGGCCAAAGCAAACCACTCCAATCTGCCTCCATCTTACATAGCAGTCTTCCTAATGTGGCTGTATCTCCATACTTTTCCCTGGTATTCTCTCTACTTGTTTTCTCTCTCTCTCTCTCTTTCTTTTTCTTTTTTTTTTTTTTTTTATTGTTTTTGGGTTTTGCCATAGGGGCACGTGCACTCAATGGAGAGAGACAGAGAGAGAGATGGTAAGAGAGAAAGTAAGCAATTCCCCACCAGGGGGAATGGCCATGCTGCAATCCCTTCTTCTCCACTCTGCCCCTGGGATTTGGAGCACTCATGCACATGTACCTGGAGTGATTAGCCACCAGGTCTGGGATTCAAACTGTGGTCAGCAATGTGGGAGCCCAATGCCTTAACCATGATGCCACCTGCTTGCCCCACTCTCTTTTATCTTCTTATAAGGATATCAATCCTTTTGAATTAGGGCTTACTGTAAATAAGGATGACATTATTCTAGCATGATTACATATGCGAAGACTCCACTTATTCTAAAGGAGGTAATATTTACAGGTATCAGGTGTAGGACTTCAACATATCTTTTTGGAAACACAAATCAACCCGTATTTTGTATCAATACTAAGGACTATCAAGAACTGCCAGGAAAAAGTTTAAAACAGAGCCTAGGCTGGCTCAGTGGCCTGGTGGTTGAAGTAACTGGATCCCATATGGCTATGTGGTACCCGGTGGCTTGAGAAACATGCTGGGCACATGGGCATGTGTGCCCAAAATCCCAGAAGGAGGAAGAGATGGAGGAGAATGGATTGTAGCATGACCATTCCCCAGGAGGGTGCTTCCTCCTCTCCCTTTCTCTCTGTTTTTCTCTGGCAAGTACACACACCCTCTCTAAAACAAACAAAACAGAATCCTTCCTCAAAGAACTTAAAAAGTTTGTTGGGAACCAGCAGTTAGCGTAATGGCTATGTCGCTGGACTCCCACGTAGTCAACCGCGGTTCACCTCCCGGACCCGGTGGCTTGAAACTCACGCCAGGCGCGTGTGCGTGTGTGCCCAAGATCCCGAGAGGAGAATGGAGGAGAAGGGATTGCGGTGTGACCATCCCCCCAGGGGGTGATTTCTCGCTTTCTGTCTCTATGCCTCTCTCTGTCTGTCTGGCGCGCGCACATACCCTATAGCGAGAAAACCTCTCCAAAAAGAAAAAAAAAAGAACTTAAAAAGTTTGTTGAGAACAAGGTTAACACATAATACTAGTAAAAAATGAACAAAATAGGGCCAGCCCCATAACCTAATGGTTAAAGGAGCCAGATCCCACATGACTGACCAAGGTCTGAATCCCAGACCCAGTAGTGCATGTGCATCTGTGCTCAGAATCCTGATGGGATGTAGAAATAGAGAAGGGATTACAACATGACCATGCCCCCATTTGGGGTGCATTCTCTCTCTCTCTATCTCTCTCTCACTTTCCACCCCCCCCCCATGTATCTCTGAGAGTACACGTGCCCTCTGGCAATTACAAAAAAAAAAAAAAAAGAACAAAATAAATCAGTGTGGCTCACACAATAAATGCACGCGTGTGTAAAGAAGGAAAAGTAGTCCAGCCACAGCGGTGCATGTTGGATGCTGCTGTTTGGCAGACTGAGGTCATATGGGAGGCCCTGATTCAATTCCCAACCCACCCTAAAAAGCTGGTCAGGAACATGTACCTACTGTCCCAGCAACTCAGAAGACTGAGACAGGAGGGCTGTCACACAGTTAGACCCTGTCTTGAACACCACACATACACACAGACACACACACACACAAACACACTAGAAGAAAGGGGAAAAAAAAGAAAGGAAAATGTGATCTAGGTCAGAAGTGCCAGGGCGCCCATGATGGACATGGCTGGATACGACTGCCTGAACAGATACCCAAAAAGGAGGCAACAGGACAAGAGTCAGCAGTAAGAACACAGCCACAGAAATAGGAATCAATATGACACAAATAAGGCAGGTAGGGAGACAAAAGTAAGCAAAACACACCATCTAGACACAGTTGGGATCAGGAGATAATGGAAGACAAAGGCAGTGGAAGCACTCTATGGAAGACCTTCAAGGTTAGACAGCAGGATTCTGACCTGATGAAGTGAGTGATATAGCCAGTCTGAAAGTTGGAGGCAGGTACGCTTAAGTAGAAAATGACCCAAAGAAACAGAAACCAAGACAAGGAGTCTAGTTGGGGAGCTACTAAGTTCTCTATTGTCAACAGCCGCAGTGATTTTTAAAACTCATTTGATCATCTAAATCTTTTGCATGTTAGTCAATACAAAATGTTTTAGAAATCAAAGCTACACAAAAACGGGACCAGCCGGTGGCGTGGTGGTTAAGGTGCTGGACTCCATCAAGGCTGACCACAGTTTGAGTCCTGAACCTGGTGGCTTGAAAATCACACTGGGTGTGTGTGCGTGAGTGTCCAAAATCCCAAGAGGAGAAAGGAGGAGTAACTGCAGTGTGGTCTTATTCCTTGGCAGGTGACTTCTTACTTTCCCTCTCTCTGTCTCTCTCTTAAAATAAAAAAACATCCAAAATGTATAACCAGAGTCTTAACAAAGGCTGCATAAGCATCATTTAAATGAACAAAGAAGGTAGGAAATGGAGATAGTCTGAAGAAAAGGTATCAGTCTTATGTGATTTATGAATAATTTGAGGTAGCAGTTAAATTACAGGTAGAATTTGCCCAAATTACATTTGGTAAGGCAGAGACGCAGGCAGGGGTTGTCATAGACAGCATATTAGAAGAACTGTAGAAAGCTAGTCCTCACATTACAGAGGATTAGGCGGGCTCCAGGAAGACAGCTAAAACAACGTGGGGAGAGCCAACTAAGCCCAACAGGAAATGTAACAGGAAATGAAAAGCAGAAAAACAAAAGTCAGACATCCAAGAGCAAAGGATAAAGCAGGTAGGCAGACAGGATCTTGGGCAGAAACCTGAGCCCCATCCTGGAGATAAGGCAGGACAGAAATAAGGAAGTAGCTGTCAAATATTGAAATATAGTAGTAATATATTGAATATAATAGTACTAGCACACATGACACCTATCAAACATGTCTTTTGCAGTAGGCACTATTTTAGGAATTTTAATGAATTTACGCATTTAAATTTCACAAGAATAAGAGAGGCTACTTTTAATGTCCTCGTTTTACAGATAAGGAAATTGAGGCATGAAGAAGTTAAGTAATTTGTCCAAGTTATATACATACTAACTAGCAGAATCAAGGTCTGAGCCCACGGTGAACATGTATTCTAAGTGAGCGTGTTTATATATTGGGACATCGAAAAGGCATGCCTTTTTTTCTGTTTTTCTTTATTATTATTATTATTTTTAATTTAATTTTCTTTTATATACTCAATAACGTTATTTAGCTTACAAAGTGAATATTTCAACATGTGCACATTTCTCCCTAGTCCAGTTGATAAAACTATAAAATTATTTTTCTGGTTTTCTATGCAAAAATGTGTCATAACTTCTCCAACAACCCAATAGAAGTGTATTAGGTATGCATATGGGTGTTATATATACACATACATACATAGTAAAGTTTTTTGGTGGGGAGGGGAATGTAATATTATTCCCATCTCTCTTTCTGGCACAAGACCTTTTCCTTAGTCAGTTAAAGGTATACCCTGCCTCAAGGAGGATTATAGCTATTAAAGAAAAAAGAGGTTATTTATTTTCAGCTTCAAATCTCAAAACAAACAAACTGTGTGTGCACGTGTACGTGTGTGTGTGTGTGTGTGTGTGTAATAAGACAAAGTTTTGAGGAGGACTTTTTTATTTTTTGCCATTGGGCGTGTGCTTGCCAGACAAAGAAAGAGACAGTGAGAGGGAAAGTGAGAAATCACCCCCAGGAAGGATGGTCATGTCGAAATCCCTTCTCCATTTTCCTCCTGGGGTTTTAGGCACACACACACATACACACACACACACACACACACATACACGCCCAGAGTGATTTTCAAGCCACCACGTCAGGGATTTGAACCACACTCAGCCATGTAAGAGTCCAGTACTTTAACCACTGGCCCCAAGGAGGACTTTTTCTACATTCTAAATTTTATTAATAAAGACTGACTTGGCCCATTTAGGCCACAGCTAGTTTTAGTATAAGTTGGTTTCCGCAGTCTCCATGTAGAAGTCCAATGCCTTAACCACCATGCCACCTGCTGGCCCTGAACAATTTACTCTTGATATGATGTGATAAGACTGGCACTTTACCTCTGTGGCCTTTCTCCTGAAAACCATAACCCCAATCTTATCCTGAGAATCAGACAAATCACAGTAGAGGGACATTCTACATAATACCTGATCAGTATTTCTGAAAAGGTCATCAGAAACATGGCAGATCTAAAAAATTATCACAACCAAAAGGATCCCACATTATGACCAAATGTAATACTGAAATCTTAATAGAATCCTAAACAAATAAAGGGCATTAAGGGGAAAAAAGAAATCTGAAGGAAGTATTGACTTTAGTTAATAATAATAAATCAGTACAGATCCCTTTTAGTGACAAAGTGTACCATACTAATGTAAGATGTTAATAGGGGAAAAAGGGGTAGGGAAACTCCCAGTACTACCTACACAATAATTTTCTAGCTCTAAAACTACTCAAAAATAAAAGGTTATTTAAAAAAAAAGATGAAGACGAAGATTAACTTTTCTAGGAAGCAGCTTAGAGCCTCCTCATCAGCCCCAAGAAAGGTACTCATGAGCAGCCCAACAACGATGTTACAACTAGCTCAAGTATGGAATTGGATAGGGCCAGCAGGTGGAGTGGTGTTTAAGGGCGCTGGACTCCCAGTGGTTTGAGTCCCAGACCTGGTGGTTTCTTCTCTCTCTTGCGTGCGCGCTCTCTCTCTCTCTCTCTCTCTCTCGCTTTGACCCTCTCTGGTCAGATTAAAATAAATAAATAAAATTAATAAAATTCAATAAAATAAATCTTTTTTAAAAAAAATATATAGAATCAGCATACAAATAAGAGATACAGATTTGTGAGTCAGCTACATAAAGTATTAGCCTCAACCACCATGCCACTTGCTGGCCCCCAAAAGGAGATAGTTTTTAACAAGGTAAAGACAATCAACAGGACCAAATAACCAGGAGATTAAATAGTTTGAGAATAAAAATGGATATCAGCAGAGGATGCAATAGTTATATTGCTGAACTCTCACATAGTCAACCATGGTTCGAGTCCTGGAGCCAGCAGCTTAAAACTCATGCCAGGTGCATGTGTATGCATGTCCAAAATCCCCAAAAGAGAATGGAGAATAACAATGTACTTTGGATTTGGCTTATAAGACTGCCACTTGTGACCTACAAGAGAAGAACTTTAGAAAAGGATAAGAAAGAAAGATGGCAAATAGACTGAAAAAAGATTAGAATGGGAATGAAAAAAGAGGAAGTAAGTGAAGCATTTATAGACCAATAATTTGAGTTTAGCAGTGAATGTAAAAAAAGAAAGTGGTTGACTGGGATATGGGACCATGTAGATAAATAAAAAAAATTAGGACAAGGAACAAACCTATATATTGGTCAAAGGTAAAAAGAGAAAAACTACTGAAAAAGATTGGTAACAGTTTAATGGATGGAAGAAATGGAATCTAGAGTATGAATTTCTAGGACACATTCATCTCTCTCGTGAGACTGAAGAGAAGAATCTGAATAGCAGTTATGCTTAACCGCTTAACCGTTGTAAGTTTGAATACCTCACTTTAATACTCCAAAATTTCATGGATTTCTGCCTATTCTACTCCAGAGAGTTTTTCAAACTTTAGAGTTCAGTGTATAGTATGTACATACATTTGCTTATTCCTCATCCATCTCAGAAGGTACCTATTTTATGGTGAAGATGAAAGGGTTATAGGAAACCAATTATTTGAGGGTCTTGATCTTCATGAAGTAAGAAATGAGGTAGAAGCTTATGACAACAAGGAAGTTGGGAGGTCATGACCTAAGTTTATGATTTACTGTAAATTATTTCAATACGCAAAGAAATAACTTATATTCTAATGGGAACTTACAAAACAATGTGAAAGTTAACAAAAAAAGGTTCCAGAAAGAAGGCATCTACTATCCTCCCCCAAATTTTTTACAAATCTGCTATTGCACTTATTAACAAAGATACCAACATACTGGTGAAAACAAAGACTACTTAGTGAAAGCTAAGTTATAGTCCAGTTTCAAATTTTTTTATTAAAATTCTTTTTCTTACATATCATTATTGCAACATTATTCACAATTGCTAAGGCATGGAATCAACCCAAATGACCAAGAGCAGATAAATGGATTGAAAACGTGTGGCACAACTTTTTAAAATAATTATTTTATTTAACTTTATTATTATTGTTTTAATATTTCCAGAGAGACACACACAGGGAGTGAAAGAGAGAGAGAGTGAGAAAGCAAGCCTCCGGGTCTGGGACTCAAACTACGGTTGGCCATGTGGGAATCCAGCACCCTTGACCACCACGCCACCTGCCGGCCCCAGGAGTGGCACAATTTTAAACTTTTTTAAAGTGAAAAATTTGTATGGCTTTCCATATGCATAAACCACCACCCTAATAGCTACTTAAACATACAATATTTCATTTTATTTTCTCTGAAGAATAAGGAGGACACTGACTAGAGATTGTGTTGCTCAGAACTTATTTTTAGATTCTACCTTTTTGGCTAATGTCATTAACAAGTCAAACTGAGTAGATAATTATGAGTTAACTATGTCCAAGTCACAAGTGTGGTTCACGTATAGTTCCAGGGCCCATTTATCATGACATTGTGTACCCCCAAAGGCAGTAATATCTGATTCAGTTAACTTAATGTATCGCCTTATAGTCATACTGCTTTAAAAAATATATATGGTGACCACCATAAGTAGAGAAGTTAGAGGAGATCCCATTCTTTAAATAAATTAGTAATACTGATGTTGCGCACGGAATGAGGATGACACAATACCCACACTAAACCTGGCAGTCTCCAGATTTGTGTCTGTAAAAGGAGGGCGGCCACACAGGCCACATGATTACTACTGCCAGCTCAGCAGCGAAGAGCTTGGAGAAAAGGCGGCATCCACACACAGGCCACTCTGGAGGATCTGAACTTGCGGCCAGTTTTGCCTGGTAGGGACTGGAGAAGGTGGCACCGATAAGCCAGGAAAAGTCTGACAAACAGGGAGTTGGGTGGTAACGTGAGACTCCAGGGCTGCAACGCTGGAAGACAGAAGGCAGCGGCCGGCGGGCCAACACCCTCGCCCCGGTGCTGAAAGAAACGCCAGGGGTTGGGCAGAAGGGGCTCGCCCTTACCTTGTCATCCTCGCATCGCTTTCCCAGGCCCTCCCTGGCCTGCAGCCGGCTGCTGAGGCGGCCGTAGTCGGCCTCCTTCTGGTCGATCTGTTTCTTGTGCGTGTCCACCAAGAGCAGGAGGTCCGAATTGCGCTTCTCCAGCCGCCCGCGGGCCACCTCGGTGCGCTGGACCTGGCCCTGCAGCTCGGCCACCTCCTCCTGAAGCAGGACGTGACGAGAGGAGATGCTCCAGTAGTTGAAGGCGAGAACGACGATCACCACCAGCAGCACCGCCAGCACGAGAGAGGGC
>NW_006200910.1:930630-938955 GCF_000334495.1 Tupaia belangeri chinensis | reverse complement strand
TCCCCAACTCGGCCAAAGCGCGTTCCGGGGACTCTGAACCCGACCCTGCGCCCGCCGAAGGGAATTAGGAGAACCCAGCCACCCGAACCCCCAGCCCAACACCTCAGGGTTGTGGGGCGGGGCGAGGAGCCGGAAGGGGGCGGATTTACCCTGGCCCCGCCCACTGGCTGGGGCCGCGTTCACTAGGGGGCCGTTTCCTAGTTTCCGCCGACACCCCCTCTTCTCGCGAGAAAGAGGGCTTCCTCTCGGCCTCTCGCAGTCTTATCTCGCGAGCATTTTCTCTGCTGGAAAGGGTTAATTTTGGCGGTGTAGGGTATCTCTGTATACCTGGGCCAGCTGTTACGTATCTGAGTACCTTGATCCAAGGTCTAGGGAGTTCTGGCCTTCAGTGGCCTTCGCGAGGGTTTCTGACTTTGAGGAAGTCGGGCTGCAACCAAAGTAGGGAAAACTAGGTGAGCTGCAGCCCGAAAAAAGCGACTAGAAATGTTTTGTACTTGATTCTGGAGAAGGGGATTTTCTCGTTTGTGTCAACGATGTGCAAAGGAAAACACAAAAGGACTATAAAGTAGTGTCGCCTTAACTGCGAGAAAAGCTGGGGGAGAGCTTTAATACTGAAAGGGCTGTTGCCAGTCTGGTTTCCAAGGTTACCGCTTTTGCTAATCGGAAGAATTTTAAAATGCGGTGGACTCCTATTTTTAAACGTACTGCTTGCTGGCTTTTGCCCCAACTGAGCTTCCAAATAACAAAGTCCACAAGCTGCCTTCAGTGAATGGTAACTAATGGCGTTGTTACTGACAGTGAACACACTGAGTTAGAAATAATAGCTCTTACAATTGTTTTTGCACGTCTAGTTTCATATTATCTTCTCTATAACACAGTTAACCAATAAGGAATTCAAGATACAAAGATGTGGAACCAGCAGTTAGCGTAATGGCTATGTCGCTGGACTCCCACGTAGTCGACTGCGGTTCACGTCCTGGACCCGGTGGCTTAAAACTCACGCCGGGCGCGTGTGGGTACGTGCCCAAGATCCCGAGAGGAGAATGGAGGAGAAGGGATTGCGGCGTGACCATCCCCCCTGGGGGGCGATTTCTCGCTTTCTGTCTCTATGTCTCTCTCTGTCTGTCTGGCGAGCGCACCCGCCCTACAGTGAAAATCTCTCCAAAAAAAAAAAAAAAAAGAAGATACAAAGATGTTCAGAAACATTCTCAAAGTCTAGTATCTTGTTTTAAATAGTGAGGCCTGGGGACCAGCAGTTAGCATAATGACTATGTCGCTGGACTCCCACGCAGTCGACTGTGGTTCACGTCCTGGACCCGGTGGCTTAAAACTCACGCCGGGCGCATGTGCGTGCGTGCCCAAGATCCCGAGAGGAGAGCAGAGGAGAGCGGAGGAGAAGAGATTGTGGCGTGGCCATCCCCCTCCGTGGGGCGGGGCGGGGGGTGATTTCTCGCTTTCTGTCTCTCTGTCTCTCACTGGCTGGCTGGCGAGCGCACGCGCCCTGTAGCAAAAACCTCTCAAAAAAAAAAAAATAGTGAGGCCTGCATCCAGATCCTTGGACACTATTGGTCTTTGCCAACTGTTGCTATATGTTAATATTAATTTCAGTGACACAGAGAAAGACCTCCATCTCTTCTGTTTTCTCTGCATATTCCCTTTGTACATAAAAATTCCAAAATTTACTGCTTCTGACTTGTCAAAGAAGAAGATGAGAATTGCTTTCATTTTGAGACCTCGGGTTTAAGAACTTCCTTAAACATAAAACAAGAACATAAACTTCTTTTGTATTTTTCAAATCAGAGTGGTATACTTTTGAAGCAGGAAAACTAGTTATCTTTTATCCTTCTTGTACATTTGAGAAATAAAGTTAGTTGCGTGATGATCCTAGAGTGGAAGAATTGCGGGTGCAAAGAACAATGATTTCTCCCAGACAATGTACCTAAAAAATAAATAATGCTAAATGATGAGTATTTAGTTTGCAGCTATCTTGAGCCCTTTTCTCTGACTTCAAGGGATCTAAGAAATCTTCACTTTCAGATGACAAGCATGGCCAACTGTGCAGGTTGAGTCAAGGACCCAGAGGATTGAAAAACATTCTGGGTGTGTGTGTGAGTGTTTTGCTGAAAATCCCAAAAGGAGAGATGGAGAAGGGATTGCCACATGGACATCCCATCTAGATGGAGCTTTCTCACTTTCTCTCTCTTTTTTTCTTCTTTTTAAAATATTTATGTATTTATTTTTGCCATTGGGCGTGTATGCTCACTGGAGAGACAGAGATAAAGAAGATGAGAAATTAACCCCTCAGGATGGATGGCCACAATACATTCCCTTCTCCATTCTCCTCCTGGGTTTTTGGGCATGCACGCACATGTGCATGGTGTGATTTTCAAACTGCTAGTCCATGACTCAAACTGCAGTAGGCTATGTGGGAGTCCAGTGCCTTAACCACTACATCACCTGCTGGTCCCTCTCTCTATCTCTGTCTCTCTCTGGCATGCATATTTGCCCTATACATACATACATACACGCACATATAAAACTAATAATAATATATCAGTACAAGTTCATTAACTGTGACAAATGTACCATGATAATATAAGAGGCTAATAATAGAAACTGGGGGCCAAAAATCTCATGAGAGGTCAAATTCCTATGAATTCTCACAGAAGCTGCCGCTCTTCCTCTTTTCATCATAAGCGGCCTGAAATGATCTTGGAAAATGGTTCGCTCTTCACTTGATCCAGAGAACCCCAAAAGTCACACAAATCAAGAGGTTCAGATCTTCCTGTTCATTTTAAGAATATCCATGAAACTGCCCACACCATTGAGGGTACGCATATCCCAAAAGCAACCAAGTATCTGAAGGACATCACTTTACTGAAGCAGTGTGTGCCATTCCGTCGTTACGATGATGGAGTTGATAAATGTGCTCAGGACAAACAGTGGGGCTGGACACAAGGTGGGTGGCCCAAAAACAGTGCTGAATTTTTGCTACAGACGGTTAAAAATAAAGAGTAATGCTGAACTTAAGGGGTTAGATGTAGACTCTGATCATTGGGCATGCTCAGGTGAACAAGGCACCCAAAATGTGCCGTTGTACATACAGAACTCATGGGTGGTTTAACCCATATGTGAGCTCCCCCGCCACATCGAGATGATCCTCACCGAAAAGGAGTAAATTGTTCCTAAACCAGAAGAGGAAGTTACACAGGAGAAAAAGATACCCCAGAAGAAACTGAAGAAACATAAACTTATGGAATGGGGATAAAGTCAGCATAAAATAAATGCAGATAAAAGTTTAAAAAAACAGTAAAAAAACTGGGTGTGAGTTATGTGGAACTCTACTATTTTCACAATTTGTTTATAGATCTATAACTGTTGTAAGTTTTTTTTTTTTTTGAGAGGTTTTCGCTATAGGGTGCATGCGCTTGCCAGACAGACAGAGAGAGACACAGAGACAGAAAGCGAGAAATCACCCCCCAGGGGGGATGGTCACGCTGCAATCCCTTCTCCTCTATTCTCCTCTCGGGATCTTGGGCATGCATGCACACGCGCCCGGCGTGAGTTTTAAGCCACCAGGTCCGGGACGTGAACCACGGTCGACTACGTGGGAGTCCAGCGACATAGCCATTACACTAACTGCTGGTTCCCACTGTTGTAAGTTTTTTAAAAAGTGATTTTAAAGCCATTTTCTGTATTTGGGGATATCTTTTAGGTTATCAACTGCAGACATAATCATAACTGGAAAGGCAGTATGATGGTTCTTTAAATAGTTCATGGAAGGGGCTGGGAGGTGGTGTGGTGGTTAAGGGCGCTAGACTCCCACATGGTCGACTGTGGTTTGAGTCCTGGACCTGGGGGCTTGCTTTCTCACTTTCTCTCCCTCTCTCTCTCTCTCTCTCTCTCTCTCTCTCCCTATCTGGTCAAATTAAAAATAAATAAAGTTAAATAAGAAAATTTTTACAAAAAATAGTTCATGAAAAAATGTAACTAAAGCATGAATGTATTTTGGTGAAAAAGAATTAAAATCCAGGCATAATTTTTTCATAATACCAATTTGCCATGAACTTTTTAAAGACTCCTTGTATAATCATAGATAAATAATGTTTTAAGATTTAGTTGGGGTTGGGGGCAGCAGGTGGCATGGTGGTTAAGGGCACTGGACTCCTACATGGCTGACCACGACTCGAGTCCTGGAACTTGCAGCTTGCTTGCTCTCTCTCTCTCTCCTCTTTCTCTCTGTTCCTCTCTGGTCAAACTAAAACAAACAAATTAATTAATTAAATATTCTTTAAAAAAATTTAGCTGCGGGATGCAATTGTTTGGGTTTCCCCTCAAAATTCATGTGTTAGAACTTTGTTGTATCTTATTACATATTAAAACATCTAATAAGTTTCCTTTTAATACCTTCAAACTGTTTAAAAGTGATGCCTTTGGGGGTGGTGAAGTGATTATGGGGTTCCTGTGGTTGAATCCTGGTGGGTTAATAAAAAGAGGGAATGAGACACACCCTCTGGGTCATGCTCCTCGCCCACACCACATTGTGATACAGCCTCACCAGACGTGCCCTTGAACCTTGGCCCTCCAAACCATGAGCTGAATAAACCTCTACTTTCTTAAATCTTCCCGACTCAGAAACCAGCAGTTAGCATAATGGCTATGTCGCTGGGCTCCCACATAGTCGACCGCAGTTCGTGTCCTGCACCTGGTGGCTTAAACTCACGCCAGGCGCGTGTGCGTGTGTGCCCAAGATCCCGAGAGGAGAATGGAGGAGAAGGGACTGTGGCATGGCCATCCCCCCGGAGGGTGATTTCTCGCTTTCTGTCTCTGTGTCTCTCTCTGTCTGTCTGGCGAGCGCACGTGCCCTATAGCGAAAACCTCTCCAAAAAAAAAATTTTTCCAGACTCAGGTATTTTCTGTCATTAGCAATGGAACAGGCTAGAATAGCAAATAAGCATCTATTATAGAGTAGCATGTAAGGCTAAATCTAAGGAATTTTGTATTTAGAAGCAGTCTTCTTTACAAAGATCATGTCATTTATATCTCTTGTATAAAACTTCTGACTCTTTTCTTTTTTTTTTTTTTTGGAGAGAATTTTTTGCTATAGGGTGCATCCACTCATCAGAAAAACAGAGAGAGACAGAGAGACAAAAAGACAGAAAGTGAGAAATCACCCCCCAGGGGGGATGGCCACGCTGCAATCCCTTCTCCTCCATTCTCCTCTTGAGATCTTGGGCATGCACACACATGTGCCTAGTGTGAGATTAAGCCACTGGGTCTGGGACTTGAACCGCAGTCGACTACATAGGAGTTCAGCGACATAGCCATTACACTAACTGCTGGTTCCCTGACCCTTTCCTGAGCCCAAAACACTATCTAGCATATATTTTCTTCAATATATGGTGACTCGAAGAGAATTTGATGTGCTGAAGTTGGACAGAAGAATGGATTATTTTATAGCTTATTCTTCAGTATTTTGGATATTGAACTGGACTAGGTTGTACGAAGTGGCAGCACAAAGAAATACACAAACAAATAAACAAAACTCACAAATATATTAGGCAAGACTCTCTCTATTACAATCGAAAACACAAGCTAAGTTACCTTAAGAAAAAACTTTAAGGGACCAGCAGTTAGCGTAATGGCTATGTCACTGGACTCCCACGTAGTCGACCGCGGTTCATGTCCCGGACCCGGTGGCTTAAAACTCACGCCGGGCGCGTGTGCGTGCGTGCCCAAGATCCCAAGAGGAGAATGGAGGAGAAGGGATTGCGGTATGACCATTCCCCCTGGGGGGTGATTTCTCGCTTTCTGTCTCTGTGTCTCTCTCTGTCTGTCTGGCGAGCACATGTGCCCTATAGCAAAAAACCTCTCCAAAAAAAAAAAAAAAGAAAAAAACTTTAAAAGATACTAGGATAGGTCCTAATATTGGGAAAATAGCAAGAAAGAGGATGCATACAGGGGATTTGATGGGTACAGAATTCTTGATCTTTTTTAAAGTTTTTTTAAAGGAGATTTAAAAATTTATGTATTTACATATTTGTCTGAGTGGGGGGAGACAGCTACCTTGACAGAGTCTCACCACACCGTGATCCTCCCCTACAGCATATGGGGCTCGCAGGCTTGCACAAGTACATCCAGGATGTTCAGGTCACCCTGGGATCACAACCCTGGCTTCCCACGTGACTCCTGTATTGTGCAGCAGCACTCTGCTCACACCACTATGACTGGGGCAGGACTCTCTCTTTCTCTCTTGTTTTTACTCTCTGGCTTAATTTTTTCTGATTTCTTGGTAGACAGGAAAAAATGTCTTCAGCATCTCTAGAATCACATCCTAACATTTCCATGATCTGAGAAGCAAGGGAAATATCACTTCTACCTTTCAGTACAAAAATGAGTAAGGAAGCTTTCTGATTACCCCAGCCTGTTGTGTGTCCACCACTTGTACAAGCACAGTGCCAGGAGGTGAGTATTATGATTGGCCCTGCCTACACACTCCGCTGGGGCCAGTCTTTTACCTAGACAGAGAGCATTGAGTAGATCCACAAGATGTTAATTACGACCAAGTTTTCTTTTACTTGAAATGTATTAATTACCTCTCTTCCAATTAGAAACAGTTAATGAGTAAATAAAACCATGGTGTTACAAGGTGAGTTCTCCAAGAAAACTGAATCTGAGATGGAGATTAGTCATAGCAAGTTTTGTAGGTAGTGTTGTTGGAGCCAC
Organism: Tupaia belangeri chinensis; assembly: GCF_000334495.1. Classification (NCBI taxonomy): domain Eukaryota; kingdom Metazoa; phylum Chordata; class Mammalia; order Scandentia; family Tupaiidae; genus Tupaia; species Tupaia belangeri. The sequence continues at coordinate 932,229 of NW_006200910.1, read as the reverse complement.
TACCTGTAGAAGGGAGGGGAAGGGGACCAGTAGTTGACGTAATGGCTATGTCGCTGAACTCTCATGTAGCCAGCCAACCGACCGCGTTTTGAGTCCTGGACCCAGTGGCTTGAACTCACGCCAGGTACGTGTGCATGCGTGCCCAAGATTCTGAAAGGAGAATGGAGAAGGGATTGCGGCATGGCCATCCCCCCTGGGGGGGGGGGCTGATTTCTCTCTTTCTATCTCTCTGTCTCTCTCTGTCTTTCTGAGGAGTGCATGTGCCCTATAGCAAAAACCTCTCCAAAAAAAAAAAAAGAATGAAAAGGAAGGGAAGAAAAGGGAGGGAACAGAATGGGCAGAGGAAAAAGCTGGGCTGCTGTGCAGCCTTGGTGAAAGCATCAGCCAACTGCACCTAGAGCTTTGCAGCTAGGTGACACTTCAGGGTTGTCCTTAGTTATAGGAGAGCCCAGACTTTTTGTGTGTGTGTGTGAGAGAGGTTTTTGCTATAGGGCACGTGTGCTCGTCAGACAGAGAGAGACAGAGAGACAGGAAACGAGAAATCACCCCCCAGGGGGGATGGTCACGCTGCAATCCCTTCTCCTCCATTCTCCTCTAGGGATCTTGGGCACACACGCACACGCGCCCGGCGTGAGTTTTAAGCCACCGGGTCCGGGACACGAACCGCAGTCGACTATGTGGGAGTTCAGCGACATAGCCATTACGCTAACTGCTGGTCCCAGGAGAGCCCAGACTTTTGCCCCATCCCTGAGCCCCAGCTCCAACATCAACCAGGCCTTAGATAACTAGGCAGAAAGGTCAAACAGGTGACAGACTAACTCTAATCATTAGTCACAATACCTGGATTTCTCTATTTGAAAAGGTTAGGAAAGCATATCTGGGACGGGCTGTAGCCCAGTGGTTAAAGGGAGCCAAATCCCACACAGCCAACTGTGATTTGAATCCCAGCCACAATCATTCAAAAAAACACTTTGGGCAGGTGTGCATGTGTGCCCCAAATCCCAACAGAATGGAGAAATGGAGGAGAAAGGATTGCAGCATGGCCACGCTCCACAGAAGGGAGGGTGCTTTCCCCCTCTTCTCTCTTTCTCCTCCTTCTCTCCTTTGGCAAGCACACACACTCTCTGGTGAAACAAAACCAAATGAAAGTGCATCTGGGCTGCATGAGAAGGAACGCTGCGATGAATGAGTAATTCAGCCATAGGCACAGAGAGGGTATGCCATCATGCACAGGTAGTCTTACACCATCCAAATCCCCCCTTAGGAAGGAGAGACTTATTGCTCCAGCTTCTGGGAGTTCTGCCAATAGACAGTCTTCAGCAATCAGCTGCCTTTGGCACTGCCTCAGCTGGAGAAGTCTACCTTGTGAAAGGAATGCCTCTTCTCGTGACAGCCCACAACTAATACCACTCAGTGGAACACACGCTTCAGGTACTTCTCTGTCAAACCTATTTCCTACAGCTGTATAGCATGAGGCAAATACTGTAAGAGCAGTATGGCGCTGGGGTAAAAATGTCTAAGTTAAAAGTGATTCCTGCTTCTTTTTAATTATGAAGCATTGGGCAAGGTATTTAACGTCATTACCCCAGTTTTCTCCTT
>NW_006200910.1:909489-930407 GCF_000334495.1 Tupaia belangeri chinensis | reverse complement strand
CCAAACCCCACCCGGCCACGGGTTGTTTAACCCCCAGCCACAATCATTCAAAAAAACACTTTGGGCAGGTGTGCATGTGTGCCCCAAATCCCAACAGAATGGAGAAATGGAGGAGAAAGGATTGCAGCATGGCCACGCTCCACAGAAGGGAGGGTGCTTTCCCCCTCTTCTCTCTTTCTCCTCCTTCTCTCCTTTGGCAAGCACACACACTCTCTGGTGAAACAAAACCAAATGAAAGTGCATCTGGGCTGCATGAGAAGGAACGCTGCGATGAATGAGTAATTCAGCCATAGGCACAGAGAGGGTATGCCATCATGCACAGGTAGTCTTACACCATCCAAATCCCCCCTTAGGAAGGAGAGACTTATTGCTCCAGCTTCTGGGAGTTCTGCCAATAGACAGTCTTCAGCAATCAGCTGCCTTTGGCACTGCCTCAGCTGGAGAAGTCTACCTTGTGAAAGGAATGCCTCTTCTCGTGACAGCCCACAACTAATACCACTCAGTGGAACACACGCTTCAGGTACTTCCCTGTCAAACCTATTTCCTACAGCTGTATAGCATGAGGCAAATACTGTAAGAGCAGTATGGCGCTGGGGTAAAAATGTCTAATTTTTTTTTCTGCTGCTTGTTAATTATGAAGCATGGGGCAAGGTATTTAACGTCAGTACCCCAGTTTTCTCCTTTCCAAAATGGCATTGAGATCGGATAAAGTTTGGCTCCATCTAACAGGGGACAAACCAATAAACTAACTTAAATATGATAGGATTTCCTTCTCTTTTACATCAAGTAAATCTCGTTGGCCATCCAGGATGGGTATGGCAGGTTCCTTCACAAAATGGCCCGCATCTTTACTTCTAGCCATGACATTCTTAATCCAGAAGAGAAAGGAAAAAAGCACCTGCCCCCGACTTTTTTTTCCCTGTCCCCAACTGTTAAGAAGTCTTCTCCAAATACACATTTCTGTCCTCTTCTCATTGACCCAAATGTAGTCACACAGTCATCTCAAAAGACCAAAGAGGCAAGGAAATACAGTTTTACAGCTCGGCAGCAGTGTCCCTAGTTGAAAATTAGGGTGTCTTGGTTGAGGAAAAAGGAAGTAAAAGTATGAGGCAAAATAACAACAAACCTCTGCTACAAATGGGGGTAATAATAATGCCTATCTTGGGGCCCATAGGTGGTGGTGTGGATAGGCACTGGACTCCCACATGACTGACCATGGTTTGAGTTCTGGACCTGGTGGCTTGTTTTCTCACTTTTTCTCTCTCTCCTCACTCACACATGCCCTATAGCATTTTAAAATAATAATAATTAATAATAATAATTAATAGTTATTTTTCTTTAAATCTTAAAGATTTATTTATTTACTTAATTCCATTTGTTGTTATTATTTTTTAATTTGACCAGACAGAAACAGAGAGAGAAAAGGAAAGTGAGAAAGCAAGCCACCAGGTCTGGGACTTGAACTCCGGGTGGCCATATGGGAATCCAGCATCTTTAACTACCACACCACCTGTCAGCCCCTATAAATAATTATTTTTTTAAAAAATGCCTATCTCTCATGGTGGTTGTGTAAATTAAATGAGTTAATACATGTACAGCGTTTAGAACAGGTGCTTCTCAGATAAAGTATTCAGTAAGTGTTGCTTCTGCGGCCGCCGTTGCTATAGCAATGGTTCTCCATTTGTGGGGAGACCACAAATGTTCACTTACCTTCATCTATATATTAAAATGATGGGGGAACCAGCAGTTAGCGTAATGGCTATGTCGCTGGACTCCCATGTAGTCGACCGCGGTTCGTGTCCCGGACCTGGTGGCTTGAAACTCACGCCGGGCGCGTGTGCGTACGTGCCCAAGATCCCGAGAGGAGAATGGAGGAGAAGGGATTGCGGCGTGACCATCCCCCCTGGGGGGTGATTTCTCACTTTCTGTCTCTATGTCTCTCTCTCTGTCTGTCTGGCGAGCACACGCGCCCTACAGTGAAAATCTCTCCAAAAAAAAGAAAAAAAAAATGATGTCTACAGAATCTTACTACTTCAAAAGAAAAAGCTTAATATTCTATTTTGATGAAAAAATAAAGGCTTACATTACTAGTGAATTCATCATCATCTTTCATTATGTTTTTGTTTGTTTGTTTATTTTAGAGAGAAGCCTTGGTGGGGGATGGCCACACCGCAATCCCTTCTCCATTCTCCTCTCAGGATCTTGGGCATGCACGCACTTGTGCCCACCATGAGTTTTAAGTCCCTGGATCCAGGACTCTGACCGTGGTCGACTACATAGGAGTCCAGCAACACAGCAATTATGTCATCTGCTGGTTCTTCATTATGTATTTTTTAACCAATAGATAACTAAAAGTATGATTAGCTATTACCTGAGTATCTGTACCCACATTTTTGACATTAAAAAAAGGTTTTAGACTCAAAAGTGTGGCAATCTATGGCATACAGGACCACATCTTTCTTAGGACTATAACACAGCTTCTACCAATCTCCGTGGGCTTATTTTTTCCTCATATCATTAAATCCTAGCTCCTGTTTCCCAGGCTATACCTCTGACCTTCTGTTTCGTTACTTCCTATACTGGGAGGACTCCCTAGCTTCCTTCCTTCTTTCACTGCCATTTATTCATGAACATATTCATTCTTAATAACAATGATACGGATTTCTCACATACCCACACAGTCGCAATTATACCATGAATATAATAGTTAATTGAAAAAATACTTAACTGAAAGTGTTATTACCAAGTGAGTAATACTTTTAAATGAAATTTTAAAAAATTGATCATCATGGCATTGTCACTGCAAGCCTGCTTTGTTCAAGACTTTATAGCATGGCACATGCATTAATTAACAGATTAATTAATTGATCACATCTTCCTTGAGTGCCTGCCTTGTGCCAGATAGTGTTGTAGGTGGAAGGAGGTGCAGGAGAAACAGCAGAGACAAAGATGCCTTCCTGAAGTCTTCAGTCTCTTCCTCCTTTACCAATCTCCAAGCAGGGAACTATTCCATTTCCCTCCTTGAAAACTTTTTTTTTTTTTCAATTTTGTTGGAGATTGCATGTGCCTGCCAAAAACAGAGGGAAGGAACCTGAGAAAGCATCCTCATTGGCATGGTTGCACCCAATCCCTTCTCTTCCATTTCTTCTTCCCATTAGGATTTTGGGCACACATCTGGGTGGGTCCCCCACCCAGTGGGTCCAGGACTTGATCCTCATGGTCAGCCATGTGGCATCTAGCTGCTTTAATCACCATACCACTGGCTGCTCCCCAACCCGAAAACATTTTTGACACCTCCCACCTCCTGCTGCTCCCACAAGGAAGTGACTAGTATCTTATTGTACTTCTACAATGTCCTCTAGATTTCTATCATAGCAGTTCATTTGGCTGTGACTTGTCTGCCTCCTAATATATTTTCTGTATTAGATGTTTTTCTGGAGGACCACATTACGACAGTACATAGTATAAGGTATGCTGTGCTTTTTTTTTTGGAGAGGTTTTCGCTACAGGGCACGTGCGCTCACCAGACAGACAGAGAGAGACATAGAGACAGAAAGTGAGAAATCACCCCCCAGGGGGGATGGTCACGCTGCAATCCCTTCTCCATTCTCCTCTCGGGATCTTGGGCACGCACGCACGTGAGTTTAAGCCACTGAGTCTGGGACTCGAACCGTAGTTGACTATGTGGGAGTCCAGTGACATGGCCATTACGCTAACTGCTGGTCCCTAAACTGCACTGTTTTTTTTTTTTTTTAAGAATTATTTTATTTAACTTTATTTATTTAATTTATTTATTTTAATTTGACCAGAATGGGACACACAGAGAGATGGAAAGTGAGAAAGCAAGCTGCTAGATCTGAGATTCGAACCTCAGTCAGCCATGTGGAAGTCCAGTACCCTTAATCACCACACCACCTGCTGGCCCCCCAAACCACATCATTTTGACCATAGTCATAAAGTATCATACTGCCTAACATTGCTACTCAACTCTTTCACATTGGTGCATTTTGACTTTCCCATTACTTATAAACCCTATGAAAGGCAGGTTTTGTCATTTATATTTTCTCTCTTAATGGGTAACATAGTAGCTAGCAGTGTTAAGTAGATACATACAGAGTAAAATGTTGGACACATGGTAGGGATTCAGTAAATACCTTTTGACTGATTAGTTACCACTTCTCAACTCTCTTTTCCAATAGTAGTGGTTCTTAATATTTTGCTTCTGTTTCCTTTGTAATTTTAAAAAACCAGACTTAAGTTCTTGGCAGCCAATGAAAAGACAGTCATGCCTCTGCACAGTCTGCTGCAATGTATTTTTTTTTTTCTGGACTTGGCAGGAAACCCAAGGTTTCTGCCCTATTTTTTATTTTCTGCACTGCAGTTCATCTAATCTTCTAGCTCATGGTGGCTTTCTCTGTAGACATTGTTCATAGAGTGACCCAATTAAATATGGCCCCATTTAATGCAGTAGGACATTATGGGGCTGGTTTCAAATGATCATCCTGTAATCTATATTTATATTCTGAATCTATATTTATTTACTCCCCCCCCCATCCTCTGGTACAGTTGTACCTGCTGCAGATGCTAGTGTGACAACACAAATAAACCCTCCTACAGTGACTTGCAGGCAAAAGACAGGGCTGTGACCAGAGCCAGTCATGAGTAATATACTGCCCTTTAAGCAGGTCCTTGATCATTAATTGACATGAGCTTTTAAGTAAAAGCTAAACACTTTTTTAAACCTACGTAGTCTTACACTAAAAGTTTCCACGAGTTTTTCACGTTGTTTTTGGCAGTGCAATCTTTTAATACATATCAAGTAAACATGATGATGGGTTGAGTTCCTTCTACTGCTCCTGTTCAGATGCTATGTTTTGATTTGTCAGTATCCTGGAGATGCAGCACATTGCATTCCAAGAAAGAACAGAAACCAGGGATTGCAAAAGACCCCATTTTACAGCAGGGGGCTGTAATACTGATCCTTATTGACATTATATTGGGGTGCACAATGTTTGTTTCGTTTTGACACTGGAGCATTGTTAGGATTACTTAAAATCCATATTTAAAATACCTGATATTTTAAAGAAAATTTGTTAATTTCCATAGCCAAGTAATTATTTTCAAATTCTATGTGACTAGATCACGCTTTATACGTTCTTTCATTTCTCCACGCATTAGTATATCCTATTTCTCTTCTCTTGAATGCATTGTCTTTTCTGTCTCTAAGTCCTTTCAGAGCCTATTTAGATGTCTCTTCCAGAATAGTTTTAAATCTTTATGCCTTTACCACATCTAATTTACATATCAAATATTATACTTATTATACTTTTATCACAACTATTACTTTACATAATTATCACCTTGTTATACACTGTAAGATCCTCAAAGACAAGGAGCGTGTCCCATTTATCTTTCTGTCGTTTAGCACTGTGGCTAGCATGTTGTACTGATAAATCACAATATAATGTTTGATAAATGAACATGATATATTTCCTCTAGATGAAAGCTGACTCATCTTTGATCTCTCTATCACTTGTAAGGAAAGTCCTAAAAGTATGAATTTTTCCTGTTATTTTTTTCTTTCTTAGAACTGGAACAAATCTAACAGTTTTTAATACTTACAAAATTAATGCATTCTCAGAGCAAAATGACAACAAAAACAGATAATCAGGGAAAACAAAAAGTAAAAATCACCCACAACTCTGCCCATCCAGGTATAACCACTGCTAACATTTTAGCATAGATCATTCCAGACTTTTTTCTGCCTACACACACACACACACACACACACACACACAATATAAAGCAAAAATGTTCTTATGTATACCATAAGTGAACTTTATGCATACTAAAAATGTGCATACTCTTTTATGACCTGATTTTCTATTTTCTATCTTTTTTTTTTTAACTATGCCAGAGGGTGCAGGAGCTTGCCAAGAGAACGTGAATAGGGCATGATGCGGCTGCAATCCTTTCTCCCCCATTTCTCCCTCTTGTCTGGATGTTGGACACACAGGCGCACCAGCCCTGAAAGTTTTTCAACCTTCCTAGGCTGGTATTTAAACTGTGACAGGCCACATGGGATTCTGCTCCCTTAACTACTGCACTCTTGGGACAGTACCTACTTTCTATCTTACAAGCAACTTTTCAATAAAGCTTTTAGTGCTATATATCTATTTTTAGTCAATGCACAGAAAGATGTTCTATACTTTATTTAACCAATCCCTTATAGAAGGACAGTAATTATTTTAGGTAGATTCTTCAAAGTCTTGTATCTCTCAAAGATACCCCTCAAGACACTTGAAAAATGTAAGGAAGACTCTGATTACCTCAAGGAAAAGGATGGTATATCATAAGATGTATATAAGTTGAAATTGGAACCGGAAGTTCATCTACCAGGAATGAACCTCTATAAGCAACTACTCTTTCTGACACTGTCTCTTCCCTTTTCTCCATGTCTCCCTCACGATCTCTTCTTCCTCAGAGGTTTGTCTCCCTCATGATCTCTTCTTCCTCAGAGTTTTGCTTTCTCAATCTTTTTTTTTTTTGGACAGGATCTCACCATTGAGGTTCTTTTGCCTTAAATGTTAGCAGCATCTAAAACTAGCATCAAAATTAGGTACTAGCACTAAAACTAGAACAAATAGAGACTAAGAATTTAACTTGAAATAATGCTTATTAGAGTAAGTTTTAGTAGGGGCCAGCAGGTGGTATGGTGGTTATAGCGCTGGACTCTCATATGAGCAACTGTGATTTGATTCCTGGATCTGCAACTTGAAAATCATGTGGGTGTGTGTGAGGTGTGCTAAAATCCCAGGAGAAGAATGGAAGAGAAGGGATTGTAGTGTGACTACCCCCCTCCTTCCCCCAGGAGGTGATTTCTCACTTACTCTCTCACTGTTTCTGCCTTTCTTTGGTAAGTGCACACTCCTTATGGCAAAAACCTTGAAAAATAAAATAAAGAAGCACAAGTTTTATCTATATTATTATTTATCTATAACTTCAGCTAAAGTAGTAAAAATTAACCCATCTAACCTGAATCCATTGACATGTTCCCCCAAAATACTACCAAAAGTGAACAAAGTCTACTTTTTGCTTAGGACTACTTTAAATATTGTTTACATATCTTAAATATGGATATTTAGAAATATACTATTTCCATAGTATTCTTATTTTTTTAAAAAAGGATGGCATAGGGGATGTTGGGTTCATGAACAAATAATTTGAAATTCCAGTCTCTGCTTTCTTCTGAAAGATCTACATGTTGCATTAAGATATTAAAGGCTCTAAAAATGTTGTCATAAGGAAACCTATGAACTTTCTTTCAACAGCTTTGTTGAGCTATAATTTACATACCATGAAGTCCTCTCATTTAAAGTGTATTCAGGGTCAGCCCTGTAGCCTAATAGTTAAAGGGAGTCAGATCCCACACGCTGACCATGGTTTGAATCCCAGTCCTGGTGGCTTGAAAAACATTTTGTATGTGCATGCGAACTCCAAATCTTAGAAAGATGGAAAAATGGACAAGAGGGGATTGAGGCATGATCACGCCCACTGGGGAGTGCTTTCTCCGTGTCTCTCTCTGGTGAGTGCATGTGCCCTAAGGCAATGAAAACAGATTCTTTTATTTATTTTTCCCCTACAGGGCACATGTGCTCACCAGAGAGACAGAGAGACAGAAAATGAGAACTCACCTCCTGGGGGATAGCCACACCACAATCCCTTCTTCTCCATTCTCCTCTTGAGATTCTGGGCACTTACGCACATGTGCCCAGTGTGAGGTTTAAGCTGCCGGGTCTGGGAATCAAACATGGTCAGCCATGTGGGATTCCAGTGCCTTAACAACCACTCCACCTACTAGTCTCCCTCTCCCAGATATTTTTAAAGATTGATTGATTGATTGATTGTTATTCTTCAATTTGACCAAAGAGACACAGAGAGAGAAAGGGAGAGGGAAAAGCAAGCTGCCAGGTCTGACTCTTGAACCACAGTCAGCCACGTGGGAGTTCAGTACCCCAACCACCATGCCACCTACTGGCCCCCACAAAAACATTTTTAATGAAATATATAGGGGCCAATGTGATGTAGTGGTTAAGGGACTTGACTCCCACATGGCTGACCACAGTCTGAGGCCCAGACCTGGCAGCTTGAAAATCATGCTGGGCATGTGTGCATGCATGCCCAAAGTCCCAGGAGGAAAATGGAGAAGGAATTGCAGTATAGTCATTCTCCTTGAGGGGTGATTTCTCAATGTCCCTCTCACTGTCATTCTCTGTCTCTTTCCAGTGAGTGCACATGCCTCATGGCAAAAATAAACTGAACAAAATAATAAAGTATAATTCAGTGACTTTTAGTATATTTACAGAGTTCTACAGTCATCACCATCTAGTTCCAGATCATTTTCCTTACCCTGGGGAGAAACCCATAATCACTCACTCCCTATTCTCCCTCTCTAGGTCTAGACCTACTCTCCTTTCCTTTCCTTTCCTTTCCTTTCCTTTCCTTTCCTTTCCTTTCCTTTCCTTTCCTCTTTCCTTTTTTTCCTTTCCTTTCCCCTTTCCTTTCCTTTCCTCTTTTCTTTTCTCTCCTCTCCTCCTTTCCTTTTCTCTTTCCTTTCCTTTCCTCTTCCCTTGCCTCCTCTCCTCTCCTCTCCTCTCCTCTCCTCTCCTCTTCTCTTCTCTTTCTCTCTCTCTCTCTCTCTCTCCCCCATGACTCCCATGAGCAAGAATAGCCCTGGATCATGGACATGTGCATGCCCAGCATGTTCAAGGAGGTCTCCAGACACAAACGTAGGACCTTCCCATGTGGAGTCAGCCTCACGGAGGGTTGCATTACTGCTGCTACACCCTCTGGCCCCTGACCTTCTCTTTGTCTCTATGAATTTACTTATTCTGGGCATTTCATATAAATGGTAGCATACAATTGTGGGAAGCTGCACACCAGCGAGTCTGCCGAGGTTTCTCAGAGGGCAAACAATTACCATGATTGGTTCCCTTCCAAAAACCTGACCTTCGAAACCTTGCTCTGATTGGCCACTAGAATCCCTCAAATTTGCATATCCGGCACCTCATGATTGGTCCAAAAGCAACCAATCATAACCCACCGTTAACAACCAATCAGGGCCCACCGTTTACAACCAATCACAGTCCTCCGTTTACAACCAATCACGACCCACCGTTTACAACCCACCAGAGTGTATATAACCACGATGCCTGGCCCACAGGAGCCAGACGACCCAGAAGACCCAGAAGACGACACAGACGACCAGGAAGACGACAACTGAAGAGCCTGAAGAGCTGAAACACCGCGCAGTCTCCAGACGACCCTGAAGATCCTGAAGAGCTGACACTGCATCGTCTCCAGACGAACTGGGAGACCCTGAAGAGTTGTGATACCGCGTCGTCTCCGTGCGGCTCACAGTAGACGACGCGACCCTTAAGAACTGCGACCCTTAAGAACTGTGATACTGCGTCGTCTCTGTGCTGTACCGTGCTGCCCACAATAAACAGACGACACTGTCGTCTCCGTGCTGTAACACTACGCTGCTTGCCCCGGCTCTCACTCCTTCACTCAGGAAACCCGTTCGGCTGTCCCCCCGGGTCAGGACATACAATATGTGGTCTCTTGTGTCTGGCTTCTTTTACTTAACATAATGTGTTTGATGGCATGTTTGTAGTGTGTATCAATACTTTATTACTTGTTATTGCTGACTATTTCAATATATGGACATGCTACATTTTATTTATATTATCAGTTAGTGGGGATTTAATTTGTTTCCATTTTTGCATGCAAGGAAATCTATTAACGTTGTATGTGTTTACATGCCTTGGAATATGCTGACTTTGTAAATTGTTGCTTTGAGAGTTGAACTGTTATTGAGAAAATATCCTATTAGGTAAGGCTTGAGTTGCTCTTTATCCACAACATAATGCATAGAAATGATATTAAAGGAGAAGAAAAAACCATATCAGGCGTACTACAGTGTAACAAAAATGTTTGCTTGCTTCGTTAAGAAGGCACTTATCTTTCCATACTGTAAATGAGAAGGAAAAAGTTGTAATTGGATATCTTCGCTCTCAATCTTCTTGATTAAATGAGAAGAAAGCAGGTCACCTGGGAAACAGTGAGCAATAACCAGGTCAGGCCTTACAGAGAAAGGCAAGGTCAATTTCCAGTTCTGTTTGGAACTTGGACAAAATTCAAGGAGCAACAGTGCCAGGAGCAGATGGCTGATAAAGCAGTATAGGTAATATCTATTAATAACATAATTTTACCTTGAGTAAAAAATAAGGAGACTAAGTTGAAAAAATATTCTAACTGATGTCTGCCTCTTATAGCACTGACATTTTCACTTAGTGAATCTTTTAATTAATTTAGGTCCTGTTGGGACCAGCAGATGGTGTAATGGTTATATCACTGAACTTCCACATAGTCAACCATAGAGTCCCAGACCTGGTGGCTTAAAACTCATCCCAGGCACGTGTGCTTGCATGCTGAAAATCCAGAGAGGAGACTGGAGGAAAAGGGATTGCGGTGGGAATCCCTGAAAAGTGATTCCTTGCTTTTTGCCTCTCTGTTTCTCTCTGTCTCTCTGGCAAGCGCATGCATCCTATAGCAAAAATCTAAATAAATAAATAAAATTTAAGTCCTGTTTTTAAAAATCCACCCCCCCCAGCCTTTTTTTCTCCTTAACACCTACGACTTCCTTGGCATTCATATCCCATGGAGCATACCTTGGGAAATGTTGCTCTAGTTATCTCTGTTCTTAATTTTGTTCCATGAGCAAATTGTTTGTCTTCGGGTCAAAAGTTATAACTTTTGCAGTCTTCTAACTGCAATCATTTGATATTTCATAAAACATTAAATACAGATCCTAACAACCCATCCACTTTACGATATTTGGGTCTCTGGACAGTTTAGCTAATTTTTGATATAGGTGTGGGGTCATTTATGGTCTTGAAATGAGTAGTCAAAGTCCTGAAATTTAAGAGGTGGTCTAACAATTCAGTCTTTTTTTTTTTTTAAAAGAATTATTTATTTAATTTTATTTATCCATTCATTTTATTTTTTAATTTGATCAGAAAGACACACAGAGAGAGAAGAGAGTGAGAGAGGGAAAGTGAGAAAGCAAGGCACCAGGTCCAAGACTCGAACCGTGGTCGGCCATATGGGAGTCCAGTGCCTTTATCCACCACGCCACCTGCCGGCCCCTAACAATTCAGTCTTAACAAGGGAATGTAGACAAACTGAACTGACAGTGTGCATGGTTGCCAAACTAAAATTCCAAGCTCCACAGGTTGGATTTTTCTAAATTATCTTTTCTTTTCATTTTAATTTATTCTGTTTTTTCCAATTAATTTTACATTTTGTGTGTATATATATATATAGAGAGAGAGAACTTTTTGTCTGTTAAATATTTCTTCCCTTTGCACCTCACACCTACCACCCACTCTCTACCAAATAAAAAAATTATATCTTTTCTAAGAGAGGAGAGCAGTAATATGAATTCCAAAATTAGGCCATATAAAACCACTGGAAGTTGGTTTCAATCCATATTATTTAGAGTAGCAGAGTTGCCTTTCTAATTATGTTTCATTTAAGATTATTGCTAAAGTCTAATAATCCAATTGTTCTTGGCCTTTTTTGTTCTGTGACACACTTGAAGGATGGCAATCACCAATGGGACACTCTGTAATTCCCAGCACAGAGTACAATTTTACCCCCTTTCTTTCCCATTCATGAATACATATTAAAATGCAAATACATGAGAGCATGGTAATAAAAGGAATTACTGCTGTTATTAGGATGGGGAGTTCAGGTGGGCCTATCCAAGCTATTAGTCTTTTTGGAAAAGTTCTCAAGCAAGTCACAATCAAGGCCAGACATTAACCCCGGGCCCGCGGGACAGTCAAACAGGTTTCCTGAGGGAAGGAGTGAGAGACGGGACTAACGGCGCTCTGTCACAGCATGGAGACGATGCAGTGTCTCTTCAGGGTCGTCTCGTTATTGTGGGCAGCATGGAGATGACATGGTGTCACAGCTTAGGGTTGTCTGGAGACTACACGGTGTTGCAACTCTTCAGGGTCTTCAGGGTCGTCTGGCAATTATGGGCCAGGGATCGTGGTTATATACATGTTGGTGGGCTGTGATTGGTTGAATGAAGGATAGTAAAAGGTGGGTTATGATTGGTTGCTTTGTGGACCAATCATGAGGTGCCGGATATGCAAATCTGAGGGATTCTAAGCTCACCGATTTGCTATGGGAAGTGGCCAATCAGAGTATGGTTTTGAAGGTGAGGTTTTTGAAGGGGAGCCAATAGTGGCCTTTGTAATTATTTGCTCTCTGACCCTAAGATGGCAATAGTAAGAGACTCATGAAAATGGCCTCTCGGACTTGCTGATGTGCAGTTTCCCACAAGACATATTACAAAAATATCCAGTAAATTGGGGGTAAGATGGGGTGATCAAGCCACAACAGAAGCCAAATTTCAAGAAGTTGCCCCTTAGAAAGAACTCACCCCAAAGGAGGAAGTAATTCATCACAAACTTTCTAAGTTTCGACCACTTGAATGTTAGACCTGCCTTTTGCCATTGCCCTGATACTATCAATAGAATGTATAGGGAAGTGTCAATTGGAAAAAAAGAAGACTAAATGAAGCAGCAAAACAAAGATTATATTAGGGCCAAGATCAGGGCAATTGCCTGGATATCACAAAATCCAAGTTGCCCTGGATAACATGTGCCAACATGTCACATATTTTAGGATGATTTTAAAGGCAGAGTTGGAAAATGAAGGGGGGGAAGTAGCAAGGATTCCTAAGATCACAGTGATTGGCTAAATTCTGAGGGCAGCAGGGTGACCTGGAGTCACTTGGTTTAATCTTTTTAAATTTTTTATTCATGATAGAACCTGTATGCACATGGGAGAGGGAGGGATGGTAGGGTGCAGAGAGAGAAAGAAAGAGAAAGGAAGAGCCTCCACAATTCTGGTCATCTCCTTCCTCTGGTCCTCCAGCTCTTCAGATCTTGAAAACTTGTACATGTGACCAGCCCGACTAGGCCAGAGGCCAGAGGTTTGAACCATAGTCATTGTGTGGGATTTAGCTTCTGTTGAGTATGTTTTACCACTGAGCCATGCAGCTGGCCCACCCCAGGGGGATGGTCATGCTGCAATCCCTTCTCCTCCATTCTCCTCTCAGGATTTTGGGCACACACGCACACGCGCCTGGCGTGAGTTTAAGCCACCGAGTCTGGAACGCGAACTGTGGTCGACTACATGGGAGTCCAGTGACATAGCCATTATGCTAACTGCTGGTTCCCTTTTTTTTTTTTTAATTTTTAAACTTTTTCACAGGTCGCTGGCTCTTTTATCTTGCAAAGCCTCACCTTTCCCCACTCCCACATAGGACAGGCCAATCACAAGCCACCTGCATCTGAACTTGGAGCGGCCCTTTTTGAATGGTATGCAAGTGCATCACATGGTTTCTATTTTTGGCTTAAAAATTTTTCTCTTTCCTTTTTTATCATTTTTGTTTTATTTTTTCTTTTCCTTTTCCTTTTTCTTTTACCTTTCTCACTTTTCTGCTCAGCCTCCTAGACAGGTCTAGGGTCAGAGTAATCCTCAATTCCCACAGAATCTGCTGTACAAAGGGAGAAAAATGGTACTTCTTAAAAATTGCACATCACCTCTTCCTGTATGCCTCTGAATGCTCAGATTTAACTTCAAAAACTAGGAAAAAGTATGTAACCCATCAGATAAACAGAAACCACCACAGGAGGCACAAGAAATATGAGAAACCAAGAAAAAAATCTCTCCCCCAAGGGAAGACAATACTCCTCATCCTCCAAAGATAATACAATGGAATTTGTGGAAATGTCAGATAAAGAATTTAGAATATTCATAACGACAGATGCAAGAGAAGAGAGATAACAAACTCCAAAAGATACAGGAGAAAAGAGACAACAAGCTCCAGGGAGTGAAGAAGTTCTTGCAGGATCTGAAAGAGGAAATACATCCTATAAAAAAGAATCAAATGAAATTGTTAGAGATGAAGGCTGTAATACCGGAAATCAAAACCTCCCTTGAAAGTATTAAAAGCAGATTAGATCATGCAGAAGATTGAATCATAGATGTAGAAGACAGACCTTCTGGCTGAGAAAAATTCACCAAAAAGACTGAGAAAATAACCAGACAAAATGAGAAAAACATGTGAGTAATACTAGATACCATTAAATGCCCAAGCATTGGATAATTGGTATCCCAGAAGGTGGAGAAACTAATAAGGGCATTGATAATCTATTTCACGAACTCCTGGAAGAAAACTTTCCAAACCTAGAGAGGAACTCAAATATCCAGATCCAAGAAAATACAAAGAACCCCACATAGAATCAACCCAAGAAGATCTTCTCCAAGGCATATCATAGCCAGATTGTCCAAAACCACAAAGATAAGATACTAAAATTGGCAATATATAAATGTCAAGTTACTTTCTTTCTTTCTTTTTTTTTTTGAGAGGATTTTGCACGTGTTTGCCAGAAAGACAGAGAGAGACAGAGAGACAGAAAGCAAGAAATCACCTCCCAGGGGGGATGGCCACGCCACAATCCCTTCTCCTCCATTCTCTCAGGATCTTGGGCACGCATGCACATGGACCCGGTGTGAGTCCAGTGACATAGCCATTACACCAATTGCTGGTCTGGTCCCATGGTTTTTTATATTTTACTACTATTTTTTTTCCACAGTATTTCATTGGTCAAGTATACGATTTCTTATTCTAACTTAATGAAACCTTTTTTTTTTTTTGAAGGTTTTCGCTATAGGGCGCGTGTGCTTGCCAGACAGACAGACAGAGACAGAGAGACAGAAAGCAAGAAATCACCCCCCAGGGGGGATGGTCACGCCGCAATCCCTTCTCCTCCATTCTCCTCTCGGGATCTTGGGCACGCACGCACATGCGCCCGGCGTGAGTTTTAAGCCACCGGGTCTGGGACGTGAACCGCAGTCGACTACGTAGGAGTCCAGCGACATAGCCATCATGTTAACTGCTGGTTCCCTAACTTAATGAAACCTTAATGACAGATTAGCATTGCTAATAAAGTTTATCATGTACCTAGTTTTGAGGTTTTTCTCCTTGCCTCATCATTGTCTAGGAATCTGTACTTAATAGTCCTTTTCTTGGGGTCAGCAGGTGGTGTGGAGGTTAAGATGGCTGGACTTCACATGGCCAACTGTGTGGTTTGAGTCCTGGACCAAGTAGCTTGAAAATTACTCTGGGCATGTGTGCATGTGTGCCCAAAACCCTATGAAGAGAATGGAGGATAAGGGATTGAGGAGGGTCCATCTTTCTCACTTTCTGTCTCTCTCTGTCTCTCTCTCTCTCTCTCTCTCTCCCCGGCAAGCACATGTGCCTTATGACCAAAGGAAAAAACAAACAAAAAACAACCAACTCTCTTTCTTAGGGTCCCCTCTATGACCTGGTGGTCAAGGGGCCCAGGGTTGAACATGAGATTTGATTTCTGGCCCTAGGAACTTGAAAGACATGAGCAGCATATGTGTGTGCAAATCCCAGCAAGATAGAAAAATGGGGATGAGATTGTGGCATGACCTTGTCTCGCTAGGAAGTGCTTTCTCCCCCACCTCTCTGGCAAGCATATGCACTCTTGTTGGAGTGGGGTTAGGGGCTTTCCTGTGCGTTGTTCTATAGCCTAAGGTTTAACAGAGCTAGATCTCACACGACTGACAAAGGTTCAAGTCCTGGCCTAGGTGATTTGAGAATGCACAAGGCACATATGCATGCATGCCTCAAATCTTGACAGGAAGTAGAAATAGAGGAGAAGGCATTACCACACTGCATCGAGGAGATTTTCCCTTTCTCTGACTCTCTCTGTCTCTCTCTGGCCAGCTTATGTGCTCTCTGGCAATTAAAAAAGAAAGAAAGAAAGAAAGAAAGAAAGAAAGAAAGAAAGAAAGAAAGAAAGAGAGAGAGAGAAAGAAAGAGAGAGAGAGAAAGAGAGAGAGAGAAAGAAAGGAAAAGAGGAAGGAAGGAAGGAAGGAAGGAAGGAAGGAAGGAAGGAAGGAAGGAAGGAAGGAAGGAAAGAAAAAAGGGAAGAAGGAAGGAAGAAAGAGAGAAGGAGAGGAAAGAGAAAGAAAGAAAGAAAGAAAGAAAGAAAGAAAGGAAGGAAGGAAGGAAGGAAGGAAGGAAGGAAGGAAGGAAGGAAGGAAGGAAGGAAGGAAGGAAGGAAGGAAGGAAGGAAGGAAGGAAGGAAGGAAGGAAGGAAGGAAGGAAGGAAGGAAGGAAGGAAGGAAGGAAAGTTGAGATTAAAAACAGGTTAGTAATGTGCTGCAAATTGATGGAGTTCCTTGAAGGACATACCAAGACCAGCACCCAGATATCCTGCTTGGAGTTTGGTGTCCATGCTGTCAAACCGCACTAATGCCCATACACAGATATACATTTTTATCAGAGACTGCCAGCACCTTTGTGAACTGCAGTCTTTCTCATAAGGGAGAAAAATGGCTAATGGGGAGAAAACGAATGCGGATTAACGGAAGTGAAATCATCTAAACAAATATGTCATTAAGAAGTGACTGGGGGGACCAGCAGGTGGCACGGTTGTTAAAGTGCTAGACATTCCCACATGGCTGACCACAGTTTGAGTCCCAGATCTGGTTGCTTGCTTTCTCACTTTCGTTCTGTCTCTCCCTCTCTGTATCTCTCTCTGGTCAAATTAAAATAAATGAATGAATAATTAAAATAAATTATTCTTTTTTTAAAAAAAGAAGTGACTGAGGAACTGCAAGCACCTATTCTTAGGAAATGAGATATACTGCTTCTACACAATGCTATGGATATGCATTTGCATTATTTTAAGAAAGATTTGAAAATCAGCTTTCAAAAAACCCTATTTCAGCCATGACAATTAATTCCATTCTCCAAACTTCTGCAGAAGTATTTCCTGTCATTGTTCATGCTGTGTCCTCACCCAGAGATGCTTTCCTCCTCTTCTGCATTCGTTCTCCTTACTCAAAAGTCAGATCGAATGTAAAACCTTTCCTGAACTTCAATCCCTCTGCCACTTCCAAGAAAGGATTAAACATTTCCCCTATGTTTCCATAGCAACTTAAATGTATTTTACCTACAGTGGATTTTCATATTGCAAATTAGATACAACCAAATATGTAGGGAATAAAAATCACAGGGCCTAGACTGGCTACAGGGTCTGTAACTTAGATGTGATACAGAACCACTGCTGCTTGTGCAGGAGAAACGCAAGGCAGACCGAGAGGATGGCAGCTCAGCTGGCTTCTTGCTCATACTTGATGCTTGCAAACTGAGCTGGGATTTGTTTTGCATCATATTTCACTTCTGAGTGGTATCTATCATTATAATAATAAAAGCAATAATTGTATGTGTAAGACATGCTGGGTTAATGACAGCACTGCTCAGAGCTAGGAAAATAAAGGCCATGCATGACTTGTACAAAAGTCAAGGGTAATAATTTCTTTGAAAAGACATGCAATATCTATTAGAGCTGTTGTATTTCACATCATTAGAGCCTACGTTACTAAGATTTTTAAAATGATCTTTCTGGAACATAAATGCCTGGTAAACTTCAAGGCCAAAGATGATAACATAATGGAAATGCTCCAGAGTATGAAATTAAAGGGTCATGAGAAGGACTTGAGCTTGCTTTTGTCCATTTTGATCAACCAATATGTTATAGTTTGCTTGTAATAACAATATTGCTGAAACTAAAAAAAAAAAAACCTTGATTGTCATTCTTTGCTATATTTCAATTCTTCCTATTGAAACCATCTTCTTTATTTTTTAAAGTGTTTATATTGTCTTATTTATTTTTGATATGAATTTCATATGTTACATAAAGTCTCCAACACGATGTATACAATGCATGTATATTTTTCTCAACAGAGAACTTTATATTATTTTGTCTGTTTAATATTTTTTCCCTTTGCTCTTCATATCCACCCTCCACCATCCACTCTCTACTATCTACTCTGCTCCTGCATAGTCTCTGATATTTACACTTATCCTCTCTACTATCATATCTACAAATCTTTCCATTTTTGCCATAGAGTAGATACTTGATACAAATTGAGTGGGGATATACAATGTGTATCTTTCAAAGTCTACCTCACATTGCTTCAGCATTAAGTCTTCTATATTCATTCACTTTGAATCAAACGCTAGGGTCTTATTCTTTCTTATAGCTAAGCAATATCCCATAATATATATGTGCCAAAGTTTTCCAATCCAGTCATCAATTTTTGGACACTTCGGCTGGTTCCATGTCGTAACAATTGTAAATAATGCTGCAATAAACATGGATATGCAAGTGTCTTTCTGACTATTTTCCAATCCTTTGGGCATCCCTCTTACATTGTTGATGGAAATGTAAACTAATACAACCTCTGTGAAAAACAATATGGAGTTTCCTTAAAAACCTACAACCAGAACTACCAGATGACCCAGTAATTCACTCCTTGGTATTTACCCAAGAGACTATCATTTTTAAATGCAATTTTTAGGTAATACAATGTTTTGTGGGAAACTAGTACAAATAGCAGAATAATACCTTTATTGGCTGTTTATTTAATTCTTTTTAAAAATAATTATTTTATTTAACTTTATTTATTTATTTATTTCAATTTGACCAGGGAGAGAAAGAGAGAGCAAGAGAGAGTGAGAAAGCAAGACACCAGGTCCAGGACTTGAAGCACAGTCGCCCATGTGGAAGGCCAGCATCATTACCCACCATGCCACCTGCCAGCCCCAGCTGCTTATTAAATTCTACCGTCAATACTTTATATATTTCTCATTATTGTAAGATTATGAACTTTTTTTTTCTTTTGGAGAGGTTTTTGCTATAGAGCGCATGTGCTCTCCAGAAAGACAGACAGAGACAGAGAGACAGAAAGTGAGAAATCACTCCCCACGGGGGATGGCCACACTTCAATCCCTTCTCCATTCTCCTCTCAAGACCTTGGGCACACACGCACATGTGCCCAGCATGAGTTTAAGCCACCAGGTCCGAGACTCAAACCAAAGTTGACTACATGGGAGTCCAGTGACATAACTATCATGCCAACTGCTGGTCCTAGATTGTAAACTATTTTTTTTTTTTCCCGCTATAGGGCGCGTGCGCTCGCCAGAAAGAGAGAGACATAGAGACAGAAAGCAAGAAATCACCCCCCAGGGGGGATGGTCATGCTGCAATCCCTTCTCCTCCATTCTCTCAGGATCTTGGGCATGCACGCACACGCCCCCGGCATGAGTTTTAAGCCACCGCGTCTGGGACGCGAACCGCGGTCGACTACGTGGGAGTCCAGTGACATAACTATCATGCCAACTGCTGGTCCTAGATTGTAAACTATTTTTTTTTTCCCGCTATAGGGCGCGTGCGCTCGCCAGAAAGAGAGAGACATAGAGACAGAAAGCAAGAAATCACCCCCCAGGGGGGATGGTCATGCTGCAATCCCTTCTCCTCCATTCTCTCAGGATCTTGGGCATGCACGCACACGCCCCCGGCATGAGTTTTAAGCCACCGCGTCTGGGACGCGAACCGCGGTCAACTACCGGGGAATCCAGTGACATAGCCATTCCGCTACCTGCTGGTTCCCTGCCTGGTGTATTTTTCAAGCCACCACGTCCAGAGCTTGAACTACATGGTCAGCCATGTGGGATCCAGCCACCTTAATCACTAGCACACTTCATGCACGCTTTTCTAGTGGATACGCAAGGGTGGAATTGCTGAGTCCTCAGGTATGTGTGCCTTCAACTTTGGTAGAGAAGGCCAAACTGTGATTTGTATTATTCCTGCCAGCAGGGTATGAGATTTCCCAGTGCTTCACAACCTTGACACAGTTGTAACTGTCAGTCTGTTTATCTTTAGCTATTCTGGTAGATATCTGTAACATATCATTCGATTGTGGTTTGGGGAGACATTTTTTTTTTAATTGCCAGAGGGAACATGTGCTTGCCAGAGAGAGAACTGGAGAGAGAGAGAGAGAAAGCGTCTCCTTGTGGGACCTGGTCATGTTGTAATCTCTTCTCCATTTTTCCATCCTGTTTGGGTTTGGGACTTTTGGGCACACACACACAAGTGCCCAGAATGTTATTTGAAGTCTCAGGGCTGGGGTTCTAACTGTGGTCAACCAGCTGGGATCCAGCTCCTATAACCACTACAAGATCAGCTCTCCAACTGATTTAATTTGCATTTTCATGATCACTAGTGACGTTGGACAATTTTTATGTGTTTTATAGCTATTTGATGTCCTTTTGCAAAATATCTGTTCAAGTCTCTTGCCTATTTTTCAATCGTGTTGTCTTTTTTCTTACTGTTTCCTTGTATTTCTTTAGATACTTTTAATTTAAGGCTTTTCTCAGTTATACATATTGTAAATTTGTTTTTTGTAGCTTGCTTTTTTTTTTTATGCTAAAGGGTGTGTACATTGAGAGAGAGGGAGAGAGAGAGAGAGCTAGAAAGAGAAAGCACCTCCCAGTGGACTCTGGTTACACTGCAATTCTTTTTTTTTTTTTTTTCAAATTTTCTGTCCTGTTAAGATCTTGGGCATACACATGTGTCCAACATGTTTTTCAAGCAACAGGGCCTGGAACTTGAACACTGATTGGCCATGTGAAATCCAGCTTCTTTTTGCACTCCACCTAACCACCGCAGTATGGGGCTGGGTGAGCTTCTCATTTTCTTTTCTTTTTTTTTTTTTTTAAATTTTTAAATTTGATTTAAATTTATTTGTTTACGTCCATTCACTGTACATTATTACAGCATACAAAATGAGATTTTCCTTCCAGAGTACACTGTATATTGTCTCAATCAAGCACATCAACATACATGTTATTGTCAACAAATAATTTTCCATTTCATGTTTCCTGTATGTTT